>NC_090316.1:34241025-34542472 GCF_039906515.1 Pseudorca crassidens | reverse complement strand
TGTGTATAGGTCTTCTGAATACTTCTCTTTTATGTAGTGGCTCAGAGAGCAGACTCTTCCCATCAGTACTTTCACTTTTCCTCAGTCTTGGGGGCCCACCCCAGATTCTTGGTGTCTAATTGGGCAGTGAGGGAGAAGAAGGAGGGCATGTTCATGGGCATTTCCATGGCTGGGCCAGAAATTGATATCTGTTCATCCCAGTGACCCAGACTGATCACATGGTCCCACCCAGCTGTAAGGGGGATTTGCTAATGTAGCTTTTATGTGTGCCCAGGAAGAAGAAGAAAACTGCCTATTGGTCAGCACAAAGGCCTCACTAACTTGGAGCCTGGAGAATTTGGTTGCTGGGTGGACAGCCCACTTAAAGTATTCTTAGAAAAAAACAGAAAAGTGGATTTTGTTGTCTAAATAGCAATCTCCATGCCAAATATAAGCTTAAATTTCTAAGAAGTCTTAGGACATAGGGCAGTTAGGATCACTATAAATGAACAATGTTTTTGAAATCCCCATTTTACTTAAAAGTTAAGATATTGCAATTTACTACATAATATATCAATGTTAATTTAACATAAAAAGAAAACTCTTTTGCAACTACACACATTTTGGTAAAATGGGTACCCTTCCAAATATGAAATACTTCAATCTGTGCTTACCAAATATATATTCAGCACTTATTTGATGACAGACATACAGTGGGGGAATGGGAGGTAGCAGTGAACAGGATGACATGGCTGCTGCCTTCATGGAGTTTGGAGTTTAACTGATGTGGCCTTTCTCTAGCCACACCCCTAAATGCCCCATTTGGTAAATGTGCCCCAACTTGAGAAATTGTCTTAAACACTGCTGAGAGGGATGTAGATTTAATTATTTAAAGGATTCTCATATTTAAGCTGGTTTCAATGATCATTTCAGGTTTTACAGCTATTGAGTCATTCAAACAGGATCAGATCTCAGCTCTGGAATATTTTACCTTCCTGTCAATGCTGATATGAAAAACAAGGGGATTCAGTGATCTTATGCAGTGTCAGAAGTGAGATAAGATTTAGATAGAAGTAATATCTGGAACTCTGGGAGTGTTTAAAATATTAGAAAGAGCTCAAGTTTTTGTTTATTTGTTTTGTGTTAGGTTAATGTGTGATCCAACATTTTGATCAAGTATTTAAGGATTTTTTCATTAGATGATGATTAATAAATCAAAACTGTATTTTATAGTCTTTAATAAACAATCACATTATAAAATAAATTATTTCTCCAAAATGTGTTAAATAATACAGTAGTACACTTTCCCCAAACATGTAAAGATCCACTTAACAACATACAGGAATTTAGAGCATTTGCCACTATGTTAATTAAGGGTAAATAGACTGATCTGAATTACATTTGTACTGGTTAATATCTCAGAAGGCAGTCGAAAATTTCCCGTTTAGAGTTAATGACAGACACTGAAAAGTCCATTGGATTTAAAGGTGGTGCTTTTCAAGAACTTAAAAGAGAGGAAATAATCAGTAGGTGCAATGCCGATAATTATAATTGTCTCTTATTTTCATCAGAGACACTTTGGCATTCTTATCATATGTCCCGAATGTCAAAAGCAAATCCATAATTATTCCAAAATCATGTGCCCTTATAAGCGTAGTATTAGGATTTTGCGCACACAAGACATACACTGAAATAATACCAGTGTTAAATGCTAATTGCTTCATAATGTATCAAAAGAGTTTACACTTATTACTTTTTAAAGCCACATGTGGAAAACAATGAGGAACAAAATGCTTTCTATTTCATTCTAAAGATTCTCGTCCTGTCCTGTCAAGCAGTGTTGGTTTCTGCCACCATTTTATGTACAAGGCGGCATGAGGTTTGTTAGCTTGACTTAACGTTTCAAAAGCAGGAGTCTTTTCTGTTTAAGCTCAATGCCAGTTCTCTGTGGACTGCCTGCTGCTTCCCAACTATGTATCTAGAATTTTGTAGTTTAATTGCCACTTGCACAGTGGTATTGTACATAAACACAGCAGCTGCTACTGTATGTTGGAAGTGGCTTAGAAAAATCTATGGACACTGTTCAGCTTTGACTCAAAAGCCAAAAAATTTAGACGCAGCTGCATTACTCTAACAGCTTGCAATATAACGCCTTAACGGAAAGAATGCAACTCATTGGAAGTCTACTTACAATATGTTTGCAACCACACTAGAGAAAATTGCATGGAGCCATGTGGTCTAGTGGTAAAACTTCCCAGAAATGAAGATCATCTCTCCCTTTTTTGCTAGTCACACAGGTCCTTATCTTTTGTTCCTTAGTATATTCTGTATTGCTAGAGATAGCCACTAGAGATACGAAAGCTAATATGAAACTTGGATATCTTCCTGTTACCAGGTAGAGATCATGTTCTTTTTTGGTTAAACCAATTAAAAGTGTGAAACCAAAGGAGAAATGCACAGAAACCTTGACAGAAGACCTCTGTTGCAGCAGTTTGCTGACTTTTTTTTTTGTTTTTTTTTGTTTTTGCGGTACGCGGGCCTTTCACTGTTGTGGCCTCTCCCGCCGCGGAGCACAGGCTCCGGATGCGCAGGCCCAGCGGCCATGGCTCAAGGGCCCAGCCGCTCCGCGGCATGTGGGATCTTCCCTGACCGGGGCACGAACCCGTGTCCCCTGCATCGGCAGGCGGACTCCCAACCACTGCGCCACCAGGGAAACCCAGTTTGCTGACTTTAATGAACACTCTGTTATGTGGAAGAGGTTGACTGATGTCACATTTAAATGTAGTCATGAAAAACACTTCTCAGTTTGTACTTGTGTCTCTACATATATATTTTTTTGAAGCAGAAAAATTAGAAAGCCTTTTTTTCACAGACAAAGAAAATGCAGGGCATTGCAGTAAAAGAAGAAATCAAGACAACTTCATTTGTTTTATACTTCCTTGATGTTTATCACCCCCTCACCTTATGCAGAGTTTTCCATATTTCAGTATTTAGCAGTCCAAGTAGCATTCTTAGAAGAATAAAACTTCCCCTTGGAATTAGAAGCTAGACATTATAGGTTCACTATGGTATATTATTGTTACCTTACTGTTATTCTTTGTCTTTCTGATGAATTTTAGAGTGTCCAAGTTTATCTAGCAAGATCTTAAGCTCAACTCTGTCCAAAATATTATTTTTTTTAATCTTTGTGTGAACGGGGATCATCTAAGTGCAGTTCCATATGCCAGTAATTGGTTCCATCAATTTTGGTGTTTTAAATATGTGAAAGAGAAAATATTAGGGTGTGTGGACTAAGGGATTCTTTTAAAGTATAGTAAATCCAAATCCAATGTCTAGTTCCTAGTATTTGAAAAATAGGACTATTTATTTTCTTTCCCAGCGTTATAAATATTGAGACAGCTATGTCTACTATGAGCTATGTCTACCCTTGTTCAGAGTCACATTAAGGAATTCTTCTGAGGTAAATATTCTGCAATAACAACATAGCTGTAAAGGGTTTTCAAAGCTTTTATTAACTCAACAGAAGTATCTCTTAGTTTTTAACTAATTAAATCAAATGACTCCAGTTCAAAATTATAAGAAATGGCTAAATAAGTTGTCAATGTAGAAATTTGAATGCAATAGAAGTATATTTAATATCATTAAGAAATCTTTACACTACGTATTTTTAAATGTATCATGTTGAATATTATCCCAGTTTTTGGAGGAAGGGTTGATCTCAATATTTCAATAGTGGTTAACAGCAGATAGTGGAATTATAAGCACTTTTAAATTTTTTGTTTGCCTTATTTATCTTTTGCTCATTTTCTACAGTTACTCAGTAAATAAAATTTAAATTTTATACACGATTTTCTATAAAACTTTTGACTACACCAGGATAGCAGTGTAGTACCTGTAAACTCAAGGTTTCTTAATGACTTAATTTATGTAGTAAGAAAATTTGGTCACATTAATATCTAGGGTAAGGGATAAAGGGAGAAGAAATGAACACATTCAATATAAAAGATATATCTGAAAATTGATCACAGTGTAGATAATTGCTACAACAACAGCAGAGTACATTAATGAAACTAATGAAAAGCAAAGATATAGAACTATACTCCAAGTCTATAAATTCTATACGTACATATGTGCTACATCTTCTTTATCCATTCATCTGTTGATGGACATTTAGGCTGCTTCCATGCCTTGCTATTATAAACAGCACTGCAATGAACACTAGAGTACATGACTCTTTTCAAATTATGGTTTTCTCCAGATACATGCCCAGGAGTGGAATTGCAGAACCATATGGTAGCTCTAGTTTTAGTTTTTTAAGGAACCTCCATACTGTTCTCCAGAGTCGCTGTACCAATTTACATTCCCACCAACAGTGTAGGAGCATTCCCTTTTCTCCACACCCTCTCCAGCATTCGTTATTTGTAGACTTTTTGATGATGGCTGTTATGACTGGTGTGAGGTGATACCTCATTGTAGTTTTGATTTGCATTTCTCTGACAGTTAGTGATGCTAAGCATCTTTTCATGTGCCTTTTGGCCATCTGCGTGTCTTCTTTGGAGAAATGTCTAGTTAATTCTTCTGCCCATTTTTTGATTGGGTTGTTTGTTGTTTAGATATTGAGTTATATGAGCTGTCCTTATATTTTGGAGATTAATCTCTTCTCAATCGCACCATTTCCAAATATTTTCTCCCATTCTGTATGTTGTCTTTTTCAAATCTTAATTTCTACCAGGTAAAAAAATAGTGATCTTTTAGTACATAATGCTATTTGACATTGAAAATAATAACAATCTACCAAAACAAATTCTGTGGACGGTTTCCATGAATTCACGTTTATGGATTTGGTATTGAAGAGTAAGATAACAATTGTGAAATATATTTTATTGTGAAAAAGAAATCAAATGAAGCAAATATATAACTGCAAAGCAGCTTTGCTTCTTTTTCTTTTTTAATAATGTTAGCAAATAATAATGGTTTTATATAACATTTATGTATGCCTGCAGGCAATATTGAGACAGTTCTTCAATTAGCTTAATAGATGTATTCCAGAAAAGAAAAAGTGAGGTTTTTTTTCTTTTTTTAAATTAAAGGTAGAAAAGCCACAGCAGAATTGGGAAAAGAAAACATTGATGGTGGGCTACAGATGTTATTTCAAGGACAATATTGGAGTGGTTATTTCAAAGGGTATCATCCTGTTAAGAGCTGAACTCTTGAAATTTTCTACTTTTCTAAGATCACTTTGAAATGGAAATAAGAACCTTTAATGTCTTGCCCAAATAGTAAGGTGTGCAGAAATCAGATGGCAAGAGATAAGAGGCATTGGAAACAAAACTGGGATGAGCAAGTATAGCATGCATAGTCCCAGTAGAATAATGAGAAGATAGAATGGCTAGGGATTTCAAATGGAGATATCAAGGTAGTTAGAGATACCCTTCTTTATGTGTTACCTTCTTGTAGTGGCTGCATAAATTTTTATTTTATCTGGATCAAAATTTATATGTACATTGCTGTTTTGCTCTAGAAATATCCCGAGATTTTCTACTTGATATTGTTTCCTCTATTAATCGAAGTATAAATTATTTTAATATTATACAGCATTGGTTATACTATATATTACAACAATTCCTGTATGAAAAAGTAAGGTGAAAACTGTTGGAGTCTACACTTAGGTTCTATGTTAACTGTAAAGTACCAGAAAAAAAAAAAAAAAGAAATAAAGGAAGCAATATATTTAAAGGTATGCTCAGGAAAATTGCACAGATAGAGCAAATTGAGGTATGGTATTGAGTATATCATCCTGAACTCATTCTGTACGAACACTGAAACTCCAGAAAGGCTTTATCTATTTTTTTTAGCTTCCATTTACCAGAGAGCTTGTACAGGGGACTTCCTACAATATTGATACTTATCTTTTTTTGTTATCTGGAGAGAGCGATTTTAAAAAGAGTAAATGGAGTAGCCACTGTGTATGGATGAGGAAACTGATAGCTCAGCATTGGACATCTGAGACTGGCAGGGGGCTTCTGCTGAATACAGATTCATCAGTTTTCCTTTCTTCCAGAAGGACTCCACTCCATTTACTTCGTCAAAATCCTTGTTTCCAGGCCACGTAGGTGCATGCTGCATGTGAAGAAAAATCACACTGCTACTATGTGCGTGCCTGTGACTGTTCCTTACTCAGACAAGAGTTTCAGAAGACAGGTAATCTGGTCTTCACTTAGATTACAAAAATAAGTAAATAAACCAAAAAACAAATAGAAAAATTAAGTTTATACAAGTTTGTAAAAATAACTTACTTAATCTATATCAACTTTCTTCTATGTGTAAGCTTTTCCTATGCAACATATAAGCACATATTTATTAACTGGCCATTTCTTGCAAAATGTAAACGATCTTTTAAAAAAATTCCAACTGAGAGAATGCTGATTTTTTTTAACATCTGCCATTTAACAACATCTTTAAAATAATTAACTTATAACTCTGTTTTAACTTATTAAAAGCAGCTCATTGAAAGTAAGATGAGTTTGCAAACTGAAGCTTATTCGTTCGTCAGGATACTATTAGACTTAAAAAAACCCCTACAATTTCTAGTTTTCAACAATATAAACTTGAACATGAACAAAATGCCCATAATAAACTTATTTAAACTTCAAATTAAAAAATAATTACGTTTATTACAGAACTCTAATTCTATGTTGTATTATTTCTAAGTCATTGTGTTCATTTTAATTGGATTTTAGGGCACGTGATCAAAATATATATTTTAAAACTTCAGCTATAAGTATTCCTCTCATATGTAAACTATCTTCAGATAATTAAATTTTAAAACATTTTGACTATAAATGATATCAGTTTTCTGAATATTACCATTGATCAGATATGAGTCCTAACGACATAAAATTAAGAATGTTGGACTGATTGATAATGTAGGCACTTATTTAATGTGAATAGAATTTAATGTGAGGAAATGTGAAGCAAAGGTTTCAGAAAAGATCACAGATGAAGATACCAATTAATTCGTTGCAAATACTGCTAGTTTGTTTTTTTTTTAAATAACGTGGGCAATGGTTTTCCCTAACTTTACCAATTATTGTGACAAATAACCTTCTTTGTCATGATCTTGCCAAATTCAACCTTGGTTTATAAATAAAACTATTTTTATCTCTGCATGGCAAAGCTCTATTAGACTGAAATTTCATCGGGGCATAAAGCAGCGTGTCCTCTTTATTTAAATGACAACTCCTGGGTACATTTCTTTTAAAATGAAGCAGTGATATCGAGTTAAGAAATCATAAAATGTTTAGAAAGGCTTGATAAATTCGTTAGGTAGTTATCATATTGATATATCGGTAACTCACAAATCACAAATTTGTGATTATAAATAAGGAAGATCGGATACAAATGGTTAGAAATGGACCTTTGAAATCATGAAGAAAACTTATGATAGCTATATTTATATTTACACACCTTATACAATATCAGTTTAGTATGATTGGTGGTTAAAAATCAAAACTCACTATTCTTCAGATCAATGAAACATGTAATTCAGTAGTCCACCTAGTAGGTAACAATATAAATGAAATAAATCTTTACTGTTTTATAGTAGCATACTTTGTTAATTACTTTTGGTATATGCCCATGAAAATAAGTGTTCCCAGGCCTTCAAATCCATAGCACTCTGTACATTTTATCTAAATCTTTATTCCTCTAAAGTTGTATGTGAAGTATTTAGGAAATTTAGTTAAATCTTTTGGCTGTTTAGATATAGTAAGTTGAGTTATTACTTCAAGAAAGATTTTGAGGACCTGGAAAATACAGTCTTTTTCAAAGAATCAGACTTGCAGGAAACTTTCTTACTGTTCATTGTGAGGAAGTGACAATTTACCTGATTGTCATTTTCTGTTCTTAAGGAGGAAGGCAGTTTGATGAACATGCATGTGGCTGAATGATCACAAGAACAGATTAAGTCACATTTTCCTTAGACAGTTTTGTAAATTATTCTGTACTATGAGGTAATAGGATCATAGTTTCTTGGGGATTTAATCTTGACAGAATAAAAGCAACTGCTCATTTTTATTAAAAATTCAAGGAACTGTGGCTACACTTAGAAAATATCATTCAAATACTCCATTCACTTCCCTCCAACGTAACTCAGGTGTTCTTCTGCATCTTCTGTGGCAGCTCTTCTCAAACTTTAAGGAGAAAACAAGTCACCTGAGGGTCCTATTAAAACGCAAATCTGATTTGGTGGGATTGGGTTAGAAGCCCAGGCTGCATTTCTAGCCAACTCCCAGGTAACGCTTTATGGGGAAAGAGAGAGCGAGCGAGCGAGCACACGTATGTGTTGGGAATAATAACAGAAAGTGTGGTGAGTTTGTGTGTGTGTGTGTGTGTGTATGTAAAGTGTGGGTAAGACCAAGAAAGGTAGGGAGATAAAGAGACAAACAGAAGAGAGCGAAAAGAAGATAATCATCAGAATAATTCTGAATTATTCACTTAAGTAGCTGATGTCAGGAATTAGCATTCGCCCCATCTTGTCCTCCAGGACCACAAACCATTGTGCCTCTGCTGCTTGCGTTTCTAATTGGATGGAAACCTGATTTGCACTGCCTTTGCCTTTGCCCTAAATGACATGGAGCAACTGTGTAATAGTGGACTTTTATTTTTTCCCTGAAAGTCAGGGTATGGGCCAAGGAGATAGTTTTGGTGTTGTCTTCATCAGTTTTGTTAGATTCCACCCAAGTCAAGTTCTTAGTGTCTATTATAGATTTTTTGTGTTTCTTTTTTAAAGAGAGTCATCAGCATTCCTGTTTAGATAAAAGAATACGTTTTAAAATTATCACATATTATTAGTATGATTCTCTTAATTTTTTCGTATCAGACCCCCAGTATACAATGCCACAAAGCAAGATATACTACTACGTGTTTTATTAATCCTGAGAAAATATGCATTACTTGATTCATGCCTGAAGTCTATTATTTCACTTGTTAAAAAAATCAGCAATAGAGAATAATCCTCCAGACTAGCTTGATTTACAATGACATGGGGTGATTTGTTGAAAGATGATTGGACTAGTTGTACCTACAAGATGATCTAAACCTGAGACAGTGTTTTTTGGGTTGGTTCCCAGACCATCTCTATGTGGCAAACAAAATTTTATCTAGGGTGTTGTTAATATATTTTCCACTTTAGTCGTTTATAGAAAATTCTTCTTTGTAATTTTGGGATCTTTTCCTATGAATGATCTTTTTTTATATAAGTGTATTCCTCTTAAGATCCAATTTTGTAACTCCCTTATTCAAGACCAATAGGAATGAAGATGGGAAGCATTAGCTCTTGTTCTCAGAACACCATCCCCTCCTGGTTTCCATATTGCTCTTATTAGGAAAGGGAGGATTCACAGCATTGTCCCTGCTCCTGGAAATTTTCCTCTTTCGTATCAACATATTCTAATGCTAAAAATTTTAACAAAATACTTTCAAGAGACCAGGGCTAATCTCACCATGCTTTTTTTGCATGTTTATATCAATAACCGCAAAAAAGCCCCAGACACCAGGCTTTTTCTCAAATCGCAGCTTTTCATGTCCTTACAGATGCCATCCCCATATAGCACTAACACATACCCACATTTTATTAATATTTCACTCCCAGTATGGAAACCTTTCCACTGAACTTCCTGGAATTCACCTTTAGTAAATCTCTTTTATTATTATTCCTTCCATGTTCTTGCCCTGACTGAAACCTGACTCTTACTTTAAGAATGTTCTTCTGGACCTGTAGTTATCTCAAGTTGTGGTAGTTTCTCTCCAGTTCTCTACAAATCACTGAGTATGGAGATGGGTAGGTATGTACTCCTTATTCCTCATTACAAATTACACACCATTTTCTCTCTGTGCTACTTAAAATCCTCCGGATTTCAAGCCCATTGTTATCAGATACAACCCACTTTAACTCCTCAGATCAAGAATCCATAGATCCTGGTGCCATGCCTTAATGCACCTTGAATTTATTAGCTCTGGGTTGTGGTCACTTTCTTTTACACTAGTCCTGTCTTGAAAGTTCCGGACTTCTGATGGTTCAAAAAAATGTCATTGAAGAGAGGAAGAAAATGGCTTGTTTGTATCTAGGAAACTTAAAGATCTCCATCATGTCAATATGAAAAAGACAGATTAATGGAAACAGAAGGAATCTAAATGGTCAAGAAAAAAATATATATATATACTGGTTCTCACTTCATTAGTAATCAAGGGATTGCAAAAAGCCACAAAGACTACATACCCAAAATGCACAAACATTTTTGTCAAAAAGATGAACAAATCTAGTGTGTTTGGTAATACCAAATGATGGTGAGAATGTAGAGCAAAGGGACCTTTAATATCCTGCTGGTGGCATTGTATTTCAAAAGCATTTGTATTTTCTAACAAATATGAACATCATGCAGCCTATTACTCATATATTGTGTTTCTTAGTATTTAACCTGCAGAAATATATAACAACTTTGCTTATAATTGCACTAACCAGGAAGTAAATGAAAGCTCATCACCATGTTATTGTGGCATATTTAGGCAGTGGAATCTCATTTCAATGAAGATTTCTTGTTCTCTACATACAAAAACATAAGTATATTTTAACAATTGTTAAGTGCAGTAAGTCAGACACCAAATATGTATTCTGATGCCTCCATTTATATAATGTTCAAACAGAGCAATCTAAACTATACTTTAAAGTATGTATTTTTTGATCATAAAGTATAGTGGAAAATATTGAATCAATTATTGTGAGCGTCAGAGTAGTGATTCCTTCTAAGAGAGAATAATGGCATTTTGATTGGCAAGGAGTATACAGAAGCTTTAAGGGACTGGGAATTTTTCATGTCCATGAAACATGTGGTTCAAAATTACACAGACATTTGCTTTAAAATATTTTCTATTAAAGTGGCATGTATGTTACTAAATATGCGGTTTATTTCAAAATATAAAAGGTTTGTATAAAATTTCCTTGAACACTGCAATAGTTTTCCATTGCTGCTGTAACAAATTGCCACAAATACAGAGGCTTAAAACAATACAAATTTATTATCTACCTATTATTTGTAGTTCTGAACATCAGAGGCCTGAAATCAGTTGAGCTTCCTGCATTCCTTTTTTTTTGTCCGCACCATGTGGCAGGCGGGATCTTAGTTCCCTGATTAGGGATCGAACCTGTGTCTCTGCATTGGGAGCATGGAGTCTTAACAATTGGGCCACCAGAGAAGTCCCTGCACTCCCTATCTGACCCTGGTCTTCCTCCTACAAGGACCTTGTGATTGCATTAGACCTACCTGGATAATCCAGGGTAATCTCCCCTTGTCAATCTCCTTATTTTAATCGCATCTGCAAAGTCCCTTTGCCCTGTAAGGTAACATAATCTCCTAGGTTTTGGGGATTAGAGTACTCATATCTTTTAGGGGCAGTTATTCTGCCTCTAACATGTCAAAATTTCCTTTTAGCTACTGACACATTTCTATACTCACTGGTACAGCAAAACCTGTCAAAATATGTTAGGATCAAGATCTCCAAATCTCCTTTCCCATTTATTCCAGTTCATTCGTGCTTTTCTTTCCAATATTCTACCAAAAAAAAAAAAAAAAAAAAAACACCCAAAACAAAAACCCTCTTCTTAATCATTTTGATACCCAATCCTCTGATTAATTCTCTTTCTTCATTATAATCAGTAGCCGGACATGTTCAGCCTCTGTATTTCTTGAAATACTTTTGGTTTGCTTATTTCTAATACAGTGCAGTCCTGCTTATCTTCCTACAATTGACTGCTTCATTTCAGTCTCCTCTGATGATTCCTTCTCTGTGTGTTACAGTGGTCTAGAGTTAAGTCCTCAGATGACTTCTCTTTTTTTTTTTTTAATTTTTATTGGAGTATAATTGCTTTATAATGGTGTGTTAGTTTCTGCTTTATAACAAAATGAATCAGTTATACATATACATATATCCCCATATGTCTTCCCTCTTGCGTCTCCCTCCCTCCCACCCTCCCTATCCCACCCTTCTAGCTGGTCACAGAGCACCGAGCTGATCTCCTTGTGCTATGCGACTGCTTCCCACTAGCTATCTATTTTACATCTGGTAGTGTATATATGTCCATATATACACTACCACTCTGTCACTTTGTCTCAGCTTACGCTTCCCCCTCCCTGTGTCCTCAAGTCCATTCTCTAGTAGGTCTGCGTCTTTATACCCATCTTGCCCCTAGGTTCTTCATGACCTTTTTTTTTTTTTTTTTTAGATTCCATATATATGTGTGTTAGCATATGTTATTTGTTTTTCTCTTTCTGACTTTTCCTCTGTATGACCGACTCTAGGTCCATCCACCTCACTAAAAATTACTCAATTTCGTTTCCTTTTATGGCTGAGTAATATTCCATTGTATATACGTGCCACAACTTCTTTATCCATTCATCTGTTGATGGACACTTAGGTTGCTTCCATGTCCTGGCTATTGTAAATAGAGCTGCAATGAACATTGTGGTACATGACTCTTTTTGAATTATGGTTTTCTCAGGGTATATGCCCAGTAGTGGGATTGCTGGGTCGTATGGTAGTTCTATTTTTAGTTTTTTAAGGAACCTCCATACTGTTCTCCATAGTGGCTGTATCAATTTACATTCCAACCAACAGTGCAACAGGGTTCCCTTTTCTCCATATCCTCTCCAGCATTTATTGTTTGTAGATTTTTTGATGATGGCCGTTCTGACCGGTGTGAGATGATATCGCATTGTAGTTTTGATTTGCATTTCTCTAATGATTACTGATGTTGAGCATTCTTTCATGTGTTTGTTGGCAATCTGTATATCTTCTTTGGTGAAATGTCTATTTAGGTCTTCTGCCCATTTTTGGATTGGGTTGTTTTGTTTTTCTCATATTGAGCTGCATGAGGTGATTGTAAATTTTGGAGATTAATCCTTTGTCAGTTGCTTCATTTGCAAATATTTTCTCCCATTCTGAGGGTTGTCTTTTGGTCTTGTTTATGGTTTCCTTTGCTGTGCAAAAGCTTCTAAGTTACATTAGGTCCCATTTGTTTATTTTTGTTTTTATTACCATTTCTCTAGGAGCTGGGTCAAAAAGGATTTTGCTCTGATTTATGTCATAGAGTGTTCTGCCTATGTTTTCCTCTAAGAGTTAGATACTGTCTGGCCTTACATTTAAGTCTTTAATCCATTTGGAGTTTATTTTTGTGTATGGTGTTAGGGACTGTTCTAATTTCATTCTTTTACATGTAGCTGTCCAGTTTTCCCAGCACCACTTATTGAACAGGCTGTCTTTTCTCCATTGTATATTCTTGCCTCCTTTATCAAAGGTAAGATGACCGTATGTGTATGGGTTGATCTCTGGGATTTCTGTCCTGTTCCATTGATCAATCTTTCTGTTTTTGTGCCAGTACCATACTGTCTTGATTACTGTAGCTTTGTTGTATAGTCCGAAACAAGGGAGCCTGATTCCTCCAGCTCTGTTTGTCTTTCTCAAGGTTGCTTTGGCTATTCGGGATCTTTTGTGTTTCCATACAAATTATGAAATTTTTTGTTCTACTTCTGTGAAAGATGCCAGTGGTAGTTTGATAGCGATTGCATTGAATCTGTAGATTGCTTTGGGTAGTAGAGTCATTTTCACAATGTTGATTCTTCCAATCCAAGAACATAATTTATCTCTCCATCTATTTGTATCATCTTTATTTGCTTTCATCAGTGTCTTATAATTTTCTGCATACAGGTCTTTTGTCTCCTTAGGTAGGTTTATTCCTCTGTATTTTATTCTTTTCGTTGCAGTGGTAAATGGGAGTGTTTTCTTAATCTCACTTTCAGATTTTTCATCATTATTGCATAGGAATGCAAGAGATTTCTGTGCATTAATTTTATATCCTGCTACTTTACCAAGTTCATTGATTAGCTCTAGTAGGTTTCTGGTAGCATCTTTAGGGTTCTCTATGTATAGTATCATGTCATCTACAAACAGTGACAGCTTTACTTCTTCTTTTCCGATTTGGATTTCTTTGATTTCTTTTTCTTCTCTGATTGTTGTGGCTGTAACTTCCAAAACTATGTTAAATAATAGTGGTGAGAATGGGCAACCTTGTCTGTTCCTGATCTTAGTGGAAATGGTTTCAGTTTTTCACCATTGAGGTAGATGCTGGCTGTGGGTTTGTCATCTATGGCCCTTATTATGTTGAGGAAGCTTCCCTGTATGCCTACATTCTGGAGGGTTTTTATCATAAATGGGTGTTGAATTTTGTCAAAAGCTTTCTGTGCATCGGTTGAGCTGATCATATGGTTTTTCTCCTTCAATTTGTTAATATAGTGTATCACATTGATTGATTTGTGTATATTGAAGAATCCTTCTATTCCTGGGATAAGCCCCACTTGATCATGGTGTATGATCCTTTTAATGTACTGTTGGATTCTGTCTGCTAGTATTTTGTTGAGGATTTTTGCATCTATGTTCATCAGTGATACTGGCCTGTAGTTTTCTTTTTTTGTGACATCTTTGTCTGGTTTTGGTATCAGGGTGATGGTGGCCTCGTAGAATGCATTGGGGAGTGTTCCTCCCTTTGCTGTGTTTTGGAAGAGTTTGAGAAAGATAGGTGTTAGCTCTTCTCTAAATATTTGATAGATTTTGCCTGTGAAGCCCTCTGGTCCTGGGCTTTTGTTTGTTGGAAGATTTTTAATCACAGTTTCAATTTCAGTGCTTGTGATTGGTCTTTATATTTTCTATTTCTTCCTGGTTCAGTCTCAGAAGAGTGTGTATTTCTAAGAATTTGTCCATTTCTTCCAGGTTGTCCATTTTATTGGCATAGAATTACTTGTAGTAATCTCTCATGATCCTTTGTAGTTTTGCAGTGTCAGTTGTTACTCCTCCTTTTTCATTTCTAATTGTATTGATTTGAGTCTTCTCCCTTTTTTTCTTGATGAGTCTGGCTAATGGTTTATCAGTTTTGTTTATCTGCTCAAAGAACCAGCTTTTATCTTTATTGATCTTTGCTATCGTTTCCTTCATTTCTTTTTCCTTTCTTTCTGATCTGATCTGATCTTTATGATTTCTTTCCTTCTGCTAACTTTGGGTGTTTTTGTTCTTTTTTCTCTAAATGCTTTAGGTATAAGGTTAGGTTGTTTATTTGAGATGTTTCCTGTTCCTTAAGGTAGGATTGTATTGCTATAAACTTCCCTCTTAGAACTCCTTTTGCTGTGTCTCATGGGTTTTGGGTCGTCATGTTTTCACTGTCATTTGTTTCTAGGTATTTTTTGATTAACTCTTTGATTTCTTCAGTGACCTTTTGGTTATTAAGAAGTGTATTGTTTAGCCTCCATGTGTTCGTATTTTTTACAGATTCTTTTTCCTGTATTTGATATCTAGTCTCATAGCCTTGTGGTCAGAAAAGGTACTTGATATGATTTCAATTTTCTTAAATTTAGCAAGGCTTTATTTGTGACCCAAGATATGATCTATCCTGGAGAATGTTCCATGAGCACTTGAGAAGAAAGTATATTCTGTTGTTTTTGGATGGAATGTCCTATAAATATCAATTAAGTCCATCCTGTTTAATGTACCATTTAAAGCTTGTGCTTCCTTATTTATATTTGTTTTGGATGATCTGTCCATTGGTGAAAGTGGTGTGTTAAAGTCCCCTACTATGATTGTGTTACTGTCGATTTCCCCTTTTATGGCTGTTAGTATTTGACTTATGTATTGAGGTGCTCCTATGTTGGGTGCATAAATATTTACAATTGTTATGTCTTGTTCTTGGGTTGATCCCTTGATCAGTATGTAGTGTCCTTCTTTGTCTCTTGTAATAGTCTTTGTTTTAAACTCTATCTTCTCTGATATGAGAATTGCTACTCCAGCTTCCTTTTGATTTCCATTTGCATGGAATATCTTTTCCCATCCCCTCACTTTCAATCTGTATGTGTCCGTAGCTCTCAAGTAGGTCTCTTGTAGACAGCATCTATACGGGTCTTGTTTTGTATCCATTCAGCCAGTCTGTGTCTTTTGGTTGGAGCATTTCACCCAATTACATTTAGGTAATTATCAATATGTATGTTCCTATTACCATTTTATTAATTGTTTGGGGTTTGTTATTGTAGGTCTTTTCCTTCTCTTGTGTTCGTGCCTAGAGAAGTTCCTTTAACATTTGTTGTAAAGGTAGTTTGGTGATGGTGAATTCTCTTAGCTTTTGCTTGTCTGTAAAGCTTTTAATTTCTCTTTCAAATCTGAATGAGATCCTTGCTGGGTAGAGTAATCTTGGTTGTAGGTTTTTCCCTTTCATCACTTTAATTATGTCCTGCCACTCCCTCTTGCTTGCTGAGTTTCTGCTGAAAGATCAGTTGTTAACCTTATTGGGATTCTCTTGTATGTTATGGGTTGCTTTACCCTTGCTACTTTTAATATTTTTCTTTGTATTTAATTTTTGATAGTTTGATTAATATGTGTCTTCGCATGTTTCTCCTTGGATTTATCCTGTATGGGACTCTCTGCACTTCCTGGACTTGATTAACTATTTCCTTTCCCATATTAGAGAAGTTTTCAACTATAATCTCTTCAAATATTTTCTCATTCCTTTCTTTTTCTCTTCTTCTTCTGGGACCCCTATATTTCTAATGTTCGTGCATTTAATATTGTCCCAGAAGTCTCTGAGACTGTCCTCATTTCTTTTCATTCTTTTTTCTTTATTCTGCTCCCTGGCAGTTATTTCCACTATTTTATCTTCCAGGTCACTTCTCCGTTCTTCTGCGTCAGTTATTCTGCTATTGATCCCTTCTAGAGAATTTTTAATTTCATTTATTGTGTTGTTCATGATTGTTTGTTCGCTCTTTAGTTCTTCTCGGTCCTTGTTAAACGTTTCTTGTATTTTCTCCATTCTATTTCCAAGATTTTCGATCATCTTTACTATCATTACTCCAAATTCTTTTTCAGGTAGACTGCCTATTTCCTCTTCATTTGTTAGGTCTGGTGAGTTTCTACCTTGCTCCTTCATCTGCTGTGTGTTTCTCTGTCTTCTCATTTTGCTTAACTTACTGTGTTTGGGGTCTCCTTTTCGCAGCCTGCATGTTTGTAGTTCTCGTTTTTGGTGTCTGTCCCTAGTGGCTAAGGTTTTTTCAGTGTGTTGTGTAGGCTTCCTGGTGGAGGGGACTAGTGCTGGTGTTCTGGTGGATGAGGCTGGATCTTGTCTTTATGGTGGGCATGTCCACGTCTGGTGGCGTGTTTTGTAGTGTCTGTGACCTTATGATTTTAGGCAGCCTCTGTGCTATTGGGTGCTGTTGTGTCCCTGTCATGCTAGTTGTTTGGCATATGGTGTCTAGCACTGTAGCTTGCTGGTCGTTGAGTGGAGCTGGGTCGTGGTGTTGAGATGGAGATCTCTGGGAGATTTTTGCCATTTGATATTTCGTGGAGCTGGGTGGTCTCTATTGGACCAGTGTCCTGAACTTGACTCTCCCACCTCAGAGGCACAGCCCTGATGCCTGGCTGGAGCACCAAGAGCCTGTCATTCACATGGCTCAGAATAAAAGGGAGAAAAAAAGAAAGAAAGAGAAAGGTAAAATAAAATAAAATAAAATTTAAAAGTTAATGAAGTAAAGAACAGAAAATAATTGTTAAAAACAAATTTTTAAAGTAATTAAAGAGAAAGAATGAAAGGAAGAAGAGAACAGTCAAACCAAAAAACAAATGTACCAATGATAACATACTCTGAAAACTATACTAGGAAAAGAAACAAAAACAAAAATAAAAAGTGGACAGACAGAACCCTAGGACAAATGGTAAAAGCAAAGCTATACAGAGAAAATCTCACACAGAAGCATACACATACACACTCACAAAAAGAGGAAAAGGGGAAAAAATAATAAATCTTGCTCTCAAAGTACACCTCAATTTTGGGTCGATTCATTGTCTATTCATGTATTCCACTGATGCAGATACATCAAGTTGATTGTGGAGCTTTAATCCGCTGCTCCTGAGGCTGCTGGGAGAGATTTCCCTTTCTCTTCTTTGTTCGCACAGCTCCCAGGGCTCAGCTTTGGATCTGGCCCCGCCTCTGCGTGTAGGTCTCCTGCGGGCATCTGTTCTTCGCTCAGACAGGACGGGGTTAAAGGAGCCGCTGACTCGGGGGCTCTGGCTCCCTCAGGCCAGGGGGGAGGGAGGGGCACGGAGTGCGGGGCGGGCCTGCGGCGGCAGAGGCAGGCGTGACGTTGCACCAGCCTGAGGCGCGCCGTGCGTTCTCCCTTCTCACGGGGAAGTTGTCCCTGGATCCCGGGACCCTGGCAGTGGCGGGCTGCACAGGCTCCCCGGAAGGGGGTGTGGAGAGTGACCTGTGCTCGCACACAGGCTTCTTGGGGGCGGCAGCAGCAGCCTTAGCGTCTCCCGCCCGTCTCTGTGGTCCGCGCTGTTAGCCGCGGCTCACGCCCGTCTCTGGAGCTCCTTTAAACAGCGCCCTTAATCCCCTCTCCTCACGCACCAGGAAACAAAGAGGGAAGAAAAAGTCTCTTGCCTCTTCGGCGGGTCCAGACTTTTCCCCGGACTCCCTCCCGGCCAGCCGTGGCGCACTAACCCCCTACAGGCTGTGTTCCCGCCGCCAACCCCAGTCCTCTCCCTGCGCTCCGACCGAAGCCCGGGCCTCAGCTCCCAGACCCGCCCGCCCCGGCAGGCGAGCAGACAAGCCTGTCGGACTGGTGAGTGCCAGTCGGCACCGATCCTCTGTGCGGGAATCTCTCCGCTTTGCCCTCCGCACCCTTGTGGCTGCTCTCTCCTCCGCGGCTCCGAAGCTTTCCCCCCTCCACTGCCCACAGTCTTCGCCCGCGAAGGGGCTTCTAGTGTGTGGAAACCTTTCCTCCTTCACGGCTCCCTCCCACTGGTGCAGGTCCTGTCCCTATTCTTTTCTGTTTTTCCTTTTTTCTTTTGCCCTATCCAGGTACATGGGGAGTTTCTTGCCTTTGGGGAGGTGTGAGGTCTTCTGCCAGCATTCAGTAGTAGGTTTTTCTGTAGAAGCTGTTCCACATGTAGATGTATTTCTGATGTATTTGTAGGGAGGAAGGTGATCTCCATGTCTTACTCTTCCGCCATGTTGAAGATCCTCCTCTGACTTGTCTTTTCTATTTAAATAAAGTCCCTAGTTTTTTTCTTCCAGTCTCATTTCTAGGCTGATGATTCCAAACTGTTTATCTCTTTTCCAGATTTCTCCTCTAAACCTAGCTGATTCATATTCAGCTGCCTCCTGGGTTTTTTCCTACAAAACAAAGAGGTATTTGAAATAGACCTAACATGTCCAAATTGAATTCTCAATTTTGCCTACCCTCTGCAAACTTGTTCTGAGCCATTCCTTAAGTGACAACTCTATTCTACAGTATTTCAACCCAGAAACCTTGTAATTACCCTTGATACCTGCTTTCACTCACACCTGACATCTATTCCTTATCAAATTTGTTTGCACTTCCTTTAATATATATCCAGCATCTGATTCGTTTTCAGTACCTTAATTACTGATCCCCATTCACATTTCCAGGTTAGAGAGTACTACATTTATTCAGACAAGAAGTGGGTATGCTGTTTTTGTTTGTTTTCTCATTTGCTTTTTCTTTTACCTTCCTATGGTCTGCTGGGAACACGGTATCCAGAATCATCCTTTCAAAAGCTGGAGTCGTGTATTCTCACTCTTCCTCTCACAACTGTCCAGTGCCTTTCTCTGGCACTCCTGGTCACAGTCACACCCTTTGTAACAGACAGCAACATCCTGCATGGTCTGACCCTTTTTACCTCTTCAGTTTCATTTCCTTCTACTTTCTCCAGTTTCCTCGTTACATTACTGTTCTCACACTGTCTGCCTTGCTGCTGTTCACAGTCAAGCATGTTCCTTCCTCAAGATATCTGTTTGTAGTTTTCCCTAGTGGAAAGCTCATTCCCCACCATCTGTAAGGTATTCCCCAGCTATTTTCTGATCTTTGCTTAAGTGCCACCCAATTAGTGAGGCATTCCTTGAATACTACTACTACTACTGATGATGATAATAAATAGTTTACCTGCTCAGTCCCCATTAATTTTGTTTTCTTTTCAGAGCATTTTTATCATCTAACATGATATTTCTTTATTGACTTATTTAAATGTGTTATCTGTTTACGCTGATAAGGCTCTATTACTGATAAGTGCAGGACCTTTGTTTTGTTCACTGTTATATCTCCAGTGCCTAAAATATTGTAGATGCTCAATAACTACTTGTGGAGTACACAAGTAATTGACTAAATAAACATTAATTCTATATACTTTATGCCAAATAGATTGTTTCCCCACAATTAACAATGGTTAAGATAACAGAAGTACCTGGACTTGTCTAACACTATGTAGTGACCGCACCTGTTTCCTTTGTATCACAAAAGACCAAGAGCTTACTGGAAAATAAGATCTCTGGTAGTGAAGGTAAATATTGAAGTATCAACTGGTCTTTTACCACGTTCCATGGCAGTGCGTTGCTGGTGTTTTTGGTGTGGGAGATTTTATGGTGATATTGTACTTGGAATACAAGGTGTTACTAAAACAGAAATCTAGAAAATATTGCAGTTGGAAGTAGAGATTCTGTGACTGTGTATCATTAAATAATGTGCACCTCTAAGACACCCTGAGGCATTTTGGTGGCCTGCAGCCACATTGCTGTTTGTATTTACAAGAAGAATTAAGGCACCAAAACTTACTACAAAGAGTGTTTACACATCCTTATTAATCCTATTCTCACATCAGTCAAAAAGGCCTTCTGAGAGCCTTAGAAATACTCATTCCATAACTATAATAATTAATATTCATATATTTTTCCTTAAGAATATTAATTTTGCAAATATATACACACATATTTTAACTTCTGAAAAAACAGTGTAATGATGGCAAGTCTATGAAAACATTATTATAGAGATTAGCAATTTAATAACATGCCTTATGGTGTTGCTTCAGATATATCACTAGTTTTCTCAACTTACTGATCACCTACATGAAAACTGTTCATATGTACCTTATTTCTGAAAAGCAGAGAGTATTACAAAATACAACAATGCTATCAGTATTTTTATTTTATTTATTTATTTTTATTTTTTTCGGTATTTTTAACTGTCAAGGTTGAATAAGAAACGAGAACGCATTGGATATGTCTCTGAGTGTGTGAAATGATAATTTTTTTGCCATTAAAAACAAAATAATGTTACAACAATATCATTAGTCATCCTATAACTTTATCTACACTAGTTATATATTATTTGCAAGACACTAAATCAATGTTTTCATGTAGCTAGGAAGTAAGTACAGCATTTCTACTTTAATTACATTGAGAAAAAGTATATATGCAAAAGGTAAATGCCATGAAATGAGATAACACTTTGAAAATATTTGGGAAAGATTTTTTTTTCTTAAATATCCATTGACTACAGACCCTTTTTTTCCCCCCCAAAAAATTAAAATTTCAACCAGATTCCTTAAAGGAAGCATCATAATTCTGGCATAAATATTGGCCAGAAAAATAATTTTAAAATGAAAAAAGTATATATTGTTAAATTAACTTTAATACTTTCGGGAAATTTCTGCCATAGCATACTCACCTTCTACCCCCCAAAAAAGGCAAAAGTAAAAATCTGTGCAATTACAACAAAATACATATTATGTTTGGAAGTCCTATGGTTTTGATTCATCTCTTTAAAAAGTTAGGTGGGTAAAGACATGAGTTTTCCTAAAGTCTGTATGGAATTTTTATGTCAGCCATAGAAATATTTCTTATAAGTGGAATTTCTCAAGGTTTCCTTGAAACTCCCAGTTGTGAGTATGAGGGAATCAATTTCTACTTCAGTACATGCAGTATAATAACATTGAGTCTTAGAATAAAGGAAGAATGAAGATTTCAGTAAAGGAATAAAACAGGAGATGGATGAAATAAAATGGCCTCTTGGTTTGCAATAGAAGAAAAAAAGTATTTTACAAGTGAGGTGTGCTAAATCTTGTCTGAGATCTAGAATTATCCTCCAAAAATAGTAAAGAGAAAGGAATATTTTCCAATAAGATTGGTAACTGAACTATATAAAATTATTGGCAATTTAAGTATGCATTTTAATGTATGTCATACTTTATAAAGTTTCAGAAATTTCTCAGGAGATGTCTCAAGACATATTAGAGTGTTTTTGAAATCATTCTTTCTCGAATTATACTCCATTTGGAATTATCTGCAGATTTATTTGCATAGCATAAACAAATTATGTAAATTTATAAATCTAATCCTGGTGGTTATCTTAATTCCTTTCCTAAAGGACATTTAATAAGAATGCAAAGCTCTGTATATTCTGGGCTCAAGTCCTTTGTCAGACATATGCTTTGCAAATATTTTCTCCCAATGGGAAGCTTGTCTCTTTTTTTTCTTACTATTATTTTGATGGAGTCAATTTATCTTTTGCTTAAAAAAAACTCAAATTGTTCTTTTGATGTCAAGTCTAAGAACTCTTCAACCTAATCTTAGTTTATAAATATTTTCTCTGATTTTTTTTCCTCTAACAGTTTGATAATTTTACTTTCAACATTTATATCTTTATTTTGAGTTAACATATACATAAGGTATGATGCTTATGTTGATGTCCTTCTGTCTGTGCGAGTGTGTGTGTGTGTGTGTGTGTGTGTGTGTGTGTGGCCCGTTGTTGCAATACCATTTCTGAAAAACACTATCCTTCCACCATTAAATTCCTTTGGTATTTTTATTAACCAAATGCCATATTTGTGTGGACCTTTTTATAGACTCTGTATTCTGTTCCATTGATTTTTGTGTCTTTTCCCCATTACCACAATGTCTTGATTGTTGTTGCTTTATTTTAAGTCTTAAAATATACAACTTCATTCTTTTTTCACAAAATTGTTTTCACTATCTACTCCTTGCACCTCCATATATACGTTAGAATAAACTTATTTAAAAAACAAAAGAAAGTAAAAATGCTTGGCATGAGTCCAAATTTTATATTGTCTTACATTTTTTGACCCATTGGGAGAGAACTAACATCTCTACAATGATGTCTGCCAATGCAAGAACATAGTATGTCTCTCAACTTATTTAGATGTTTTATTTCCTTTATCAGCATTTTGTAGTTTTCAGAATATAGATGTTGCAATCATATGCTAGATTTATACTTAATTATTTAATTTTTGCTGGGTCGAAAATAAATGGTAGTTTTTAAAGTTTATATTCCCAATTGTGCATTGCTAATATATAGAAATAAATTTGATTTTTGTGTGTTGACTGTGTATCTTGAAAACTTGCTAAACTCGTTTATTAGTTCTGAGGCTTTTATGTAGATTCTTTTGGATTTTCTACATAGACAATCATCTTGTCTATAATACAGGCTGTTTTATTTCTTTGTTCACGATCTGAATGCTTTTTATTTCTTTTTATTGCCTTATTGCATATGCTAGGATTTTCATCACTATGTGTTGAATAGGAGTGGTAAGAGAGGATATCCTTGTTGTTTTTTTGTTTTTAATGAAAAATTATTTTCTCCCCATTAAATTTGATGTTAGATGTACATACAACTGTGCTTATTTTTTTTTCTTCTTTAAACCATTACTATGGTGGGTTACACTGATTATTTTTTCGAATATTGAGCAAGCTGTTTGTTCCTAAAATGTGTCCTACTTAGTTATGATATGCTGGTCCTTTTAGATATTTTTGAATTTAATTTTTTAACATTTGTTGAGGATTTTTGTGTGTGTCTAAATTCATGAGGGACATTGGTATGTAGTTTTTATTTTTGTTCCACCTTTGAGTTTAGTATTAAATTAGTCAGGGGGTATTCTCTTCCCTTCTGCTTTCTAAGCAGAGATTGTGTAGAATTGGACTTATTTCTTCTTAAAACAGGTAATGAGTTTCTAATCTAAATATTGTCCAGATATTTTTCTGCATATTTTTTACCTAGACATTTGGTTTACCTAATAGTTGTATTCAGATTGTCTGTTTCATCTATCGGGGTGAATTTTAATAGTACGTATTTTCTATAGCAGTATATTTGCATTAGTGTCAAATAACTGCAGGGTCTCTAATGATACATCTTTTTCATTCCTGATTATTATAATTTGTGTCACTTTCTTCCTTTTTGCTTTATCAGTCTTGCTAACAAGTTTATAAATTTTTGATCTCTTCAAAGAAACATTTTGAGCTCATTGATTTTTTTGATTGTTTATTTTCAATTTCATTGATTTTCACTTTATCTTTTTCTTTTACTTGAAGTGTGATTGATTTACAACATCATATTAGTTTCAGTGTACAGTATTGTGACTGAACATTTTTATAGCTTATATTCCATGTAAAATCACCACAAAATAATGCCTATATTTCCCTGTGCTGGACGGTGCATCCCCATAGCCTACCCACTTTTTACACAGTAGTTTGTACCTCTCGAACCCCTAATCCTATGCCACTTCTCCCCACCTCCTTCTCCCTCTGGTAACCACCAGTCTGTTCTCTATACCCAGTGAGTCTATTTCTCTTTTGCTATATTTATTCATTTATTTTATTTTTTAGATTCCACATATAAGTGATAACAGACAGTATTTGTCTTCGTCTAATGTTTCAGTAAACATAATACCCTCCAAGTCCATCCATGTTGTTGCAAATGGCAGAATTTCATTCTTTTCTGTGACTAATATTCCATTTATAAAACAAATCTTTATCTGTTCATTTGTTGATGGACACTTAGATTGTTTCCATATCTTAGCTATTGTAAATAATACTGCTGTGAATGTTGGGGTGCATATATCTTTTTGAATTAATGTTTTCATTTTCTTCAGGTATATGCCCAGGCATGGGATTGCTGGATCATATGGTATTTCTATTTTTAGGTTTTTCTGAGGAACCTCCATACTGTTTTCCTCAGTGGCTGCACCAATTTCTGTTCCCATCAACAGTGGACTAGGGCTCCCTTTGCTCCACACGCTTTGCCAATATTTGTTATTTAGTCTTTTTGATTATTTTTTAAATTATAGTTGATTTACAATGCTGTGTTAGTTTCAGTTGTACAGCAAGTGATTCAGTTATATATCTCTATATATACACACATATATATACACATATATATATATATTCTTTTTCAGATTCTTTTCCATTATAAGTTACTGCAAGATATTGAATATAGGTCCCTGTGCTATACAGTAGGTCCTTGTTGTATATCCATTTTATATATATTAGTGTGCATCCCAAACTCTTAAATTATCCCTCCCTCACCCCACTTTCCTCTTTGGTAATCACTGTTTGTTTTCTGTGTCTGTGAGTCTATTTCTGTTTTGTAAATAAATTCATTTGTATCATTTTTTTAGAATCCACATATAAGTGATATCGTATATTATCATATATTTGTCTTTTCCTCTCTGACTTCACTTAGTGTGATAATATCTAGGTCCATCCATGTTGATGCAAATGGCATTATCTCAGTCCTTTTTATGGCTGAGCAGTATTCCACTGTATATATGTCCCACATTTTCTTTATCCATTCATCTCTCGATGGACGTTTAGGTTGCTACCGTGCCTTGACTATTGTAAATAGTGCTGCAGTGAACATTGGAGTGCATATATATCTTCTCAAATTGGAGTATTTGTTTTTTCTGGATATATGCCCAGGAGTGGGATTGCTGATTCATATCGTAACTCTATTTTTAGTTGTTTTTTTTTTAAGGAACACCCATACTGTTCTCCATAGTGGCTGCACCAATTTATATTCCCACCAACAGTGCAGGAGGGTTCCCTTTTCTCCACTCCCTCTCCAGCATTTATTGTTTGTGGACTTTTTGATGATGCCCATTCTGACTGGTGTGAGGTGATTGTAGTTTTTTTTTTTTTTTAACATCTTTATTGGAGTATAATTGCTTTAGATTGTTGTGTTAGTAGCTGCTGTATAACAAGGTGAATCAGCTATACATATACATATATCCCCATATCCCCTCCCTTTTGCGTCTCCCTCCCACCCTCCCTATCCCACCCTTCTAGGTGGTCACAAAGCACTGAGCTGATCTCCCTGTGCTATGCGGCTGCTTCCCACGAGCTATCTATTTTATATTTGGTAATGTATATATGTCCATGCCACTCTCTCATTTCAACTCAGGTTACCCTTCCCCCTCTGCGTGTCCTCAAGTCCATTCTCTACATCTGAGTCTTTATTCTTCTCCTTCCATTAGTTTCTTCAGAACCATTTTTTTTATATTTCATATATATGTGATAGCATATAGTATTTCTTTTCTCTTTCTGACTTACTTCACTCTGTATGACAGACCCTAGGTCCATCCATTTCACTACAGATAACTCAGTTTTGTTTCTCTTTATGGCTGAGTAATATTCCATTGTATATATGTGCCACATCTTCTTTATCCATAAATCTGTCGATGGAGACTTATGTTGCTTCCATGTTGTGGCTGTTGTAAATAGAGCTGCAATCAACATTGTGGTACCTGACTCTTTTTGAATTATGATTTTTCTCAGGGTATATGCCCAGTAGTGGGATTGCTGGGTCATGTGGTAGTTCTATATTTAGTTTTTAAGGAAACTCCATACTGTTCTCCATAGTGACTGTATCAATTTACATTCCCACCAACAGTGCAAGAGGGTTCGCTTTCTCCCACACCCTCTCCAGCATTTATTATTTGTAGATTTTTTGATGGTGGCCATTCTGACCGGTATGAGGTGATAACTCATTGTAATTTTGATTTGCATTTCTCTAATGATTAGTGATGTTGATCATCCTTTCATGTGTTTGTTGGCAATCTGTATATCTTCTTTGGAGAAATGTCTGTTTTGGTCTTCTGCCCATTTTTGAATTGGATTGTTTGTCTTTTTGATATGGAACTGCATGAGCTGTTAATTAATTAATTTTGGAGATTAATCCTTTGTCAGTTGGTTCATTTGCAAATATTTTCTCCCATTCTGAGAGTTGTCTTTTCGTCATGTTTCTGGTTTCCTTTGTTGTGCAAAAACTTTTAAGTTTCATTAGATCCCATTTGTTTATTTTTGTTTTTATTTCCATATCTCTAGGAGGTGGGTCAAAAAGGGTTTTGCTGTGACATGTCATAGAGGAGTGTTCTGCCTATGTTTTCCTCTAAGAGTTCTAGAATGTCTGGCCTTACAGTTAAGTCTTTAATGCATTTGGAGTTTATTTTTGTGTATGGTGTTAGGGAGTGTATTAATTACATTCTTTTACATGTAGCTGTCCAGTTTTCTCAGCACCATTTATTGAAGAGGCTGCCTTTTCTCCATTGTATATTCTTGCTGCTTTTATCAAAAATAATGTGACCATATGTGTGTGGAATTTTCTCTGGGCTTTCTATCCTGTTCCATTGGTCTATATTCCTGTTTTTGTGCCAGTACCAGTCTCTCTTGATTACAGTCACTTTGTGTTATATTTTGAAGCAAGGGAGCCTGATTCCTCCACCTCCGTTTTTGTTTCTTAAGATTGCTTTGGCTAGTTGGGGTCTTTTGTGTTTCCATACAAATTGTGAAATTTTTTTCTAGTTCTGTGAAAAATGCCAGTGGTAGTTCAATAGGGATTCCACTGAATCTGTAGTTTGCTTTGGGTAGTATAGTCATTTTCACAATGTTGATTCTTCCAATCCAAGAACATGGTATATCTCTCCATCAGTTTGTATCATCTTTAATTTCTTTCATCATTGTCTTATAGTTTTCTGCATACAGGTTTTTTGTCTCCTTAGGTAGGTTTATTCCTAGGTATTTTATTCTTTTTGTTGCAATCATAAATGGGAGTGTTTCCTTAAATTCTCTTTCCGATTTTTCATCATTAGTGTATCAGAATACAAGAGGTTTCTGTGCATTAATTTTGTCTCCTGCTACTCTACCAAATTCATTGATTAGCTCTAGTAGTTTTCTGGTAGCATCTTTAGGATTCTTTCTGTATAGTCTCATGTCATCTGCAAACGCTGACAGTGTTACTTCTTTTCTGATTTGGATACCTTTTATTTCTTTTTCTTCTCTGTTTGCTGTGGCTAAAACTTCCAAAACTTCGTTGAATAATAGGGGTGAGAGTGGGCAACCTTGTCTTGTTCCTGATCTTAGTGGAAATGGTTTCAGTTTTTTACCATTGAGAGCGATGTTGGCTGTGGGTTTGTCATATATGCCCTTTATTATGTTATGGTAAGTTCCCTCTACATCTACTTTCTGGAGGGTTTTTATCATAAATGGGTGTTGAATTTTGTCAAAAGATTTTACTGCATCTATTGAGATTATCATTTGGTTTTTATCTTTCAATTGGTTAATATGGTGTATCACATTGTTTGATTTGCATATATTGAGGAATCCTTGCCTTCCTGGGGTAAACCCAACTTAATCATGGTGTATGATCCTTTAAATGTGCTGTTGGATTCTGTTTGGTAGTACTTTGTTGAGGATTTTTGCATCTATGTTCATCAGTGATATTGGTCTGTAGTTGTTTTTTTTTTTTGTGTGTGACATCTTTGTATGGTTTTGGTATCAGGGTGATGGTGGCCTCGTAGAATGAATTTGGGAGTGTTCCTCCCTCTGCTATATTTTGGAAGAGTTTGAGAAGGATAGCTGTTAGCCCTTCTCTAAATGTTTGATAGAATTCGCCGGTGAAGCCTTCTGGTACTGGGCTCTTGTTGGAAGATTTTTAATCATAGTTTCAATTTCAGTGCTTGTGATTGGTCTCTTTAAATTTTCTATTTCTTACTGGTTCAGTCTTGGAAGGTTGTGCTTTTCTCAGAATTGTTCCATTTCTTCCAGCTTGTCCATTTATTGGCATATAGCTGCTTGTAGTAATCTTTCATGATCCTTTGTATTTCTGCGGTGCCAGTTGTTACTTCTCCTTTTTCATTTCTAATTCTGTTGATTTGAGTCTTCTCCCTTTTCTTCTTGATGAGTCTGGCTAATGTTTCATCAATTTTGTTTATCTTCTCAAAGAACCAGCTTTGGGTTTTATTCATCTTTGCTATTGTTTCCTTCATTTTTTTTTTCATTTATTTTTGATCTGATTTTTATGATTTCCTTCCTTCTGCTAACTTTCGGTTTTTTTGTTGCTGTTCTTCTTTCTCTAATTGTTTTAGGTGTAGGTCTAACTTATTTATTTCAGATTTTTCTTGTTTCTTGAGGTAGGATTGTATTGGTGTAAACTTCCCTCTTAGAACTGCTTTTGCTCCATCCGATAGGTTTTGGGTCGTTGTGTTTTCATTGTCATTTGTTTCTAGGTTTTTTGTTGTTTTTTTTTTTTGCAGTATGCAGACCTCTCACTGTTGTGGCCTCTCCCGTTGCGGAGCACAGGCTCCGGACGCGCAGGCTCAGCGGCCATGGCTCATGGGCCTAGCCGGTCTGCGGCATGTGGGATCTTCCCGTACTGGGGCACGAACCCATGTCCCCTGCATCGGCAGGTGGACTCTCAACCACTGCGCCACCAGGGAAGCCCTCTAGGTTTTTTTGATTTCCTCTTTAATTTCTTCAGTGATCTCTCGGTTATTTAGTAGTGTATTGTTTAGCCTACATGTGTTTGTATTTTTTACAGATATTTTCCTGTAATTGATATCTAGTCTCATTGCGTTGTGGTCAGAAAACATACTTGATAGGATTTCAATTTTCTTAAATTTACCAAGGCTTGGTTTGTGACCCAAGATATGATCTATCCTGGAGAATGTTCCATGATCAATAATTCTTTCGTTATTGGGTGGAATATCCTATAAATTAAGTGCATTTTGTTTAATGTATCGTTTAAAGCTTGTGTTTTCTTATTTATTTTCATTTTGGATGATCTGTCCATTGGTGAAAGTGAGGTGTTCAAGTCCCCTACTATGATTGTGTTACTGTCAATTTCCCCTTTTATGGCTGTTAGCATTTGCCTTAGGTATTGAGGTGCTCCTATGTTGGGTGCATATATATTTATAATTGTTATATCTTCTTTTTGGATTGATCCCTTGATCATTACATAGTGTCCTTCCTTATCTTTTCTAACAGTCTTTATTTTAAAGTCTATCTTACCTGATTTGATATTGTTACTCCAGTTTTCTTGTGATTTCCATTTGCATGGAGTATCTTTTTCCGTCCCCTCACTTTCAGTCTGTATGTGTTCCTAGGTCTGAAGTGATTCTGTTGTAGACAGTATTCATATGGGTCTTGTGTTTGTATCCATTCAGCCAGTCTGTTGCTTTTGGTTGGAGCATTTAATCTATTTACATTTAAGGTAGTTATCGATATGTAACTTCTTATTACCATTTTATTAATTGTTTTGGGTTTATTAGTATAGGTCTTTTCCTTTTCTTGTATTTCCTGCCTAGAGAAGTTTCTTTAGTACTTGCTGTAAAGCTAGTTTGGTGGTGCTGAATTCACTTAACTTTTACTTGTTTGTAAACGTTTTAATTTCTTTGTCAAATCTGAATGAGATCCTTGCTAGGTAGAGTAATCTTGGTTGTTGGTTTTTCCCTTTCATCACTTTAAATATGTCCTTCCCCTGCCTTCTGGCTTACAGAGTTTCTGCTGAAAGATCAGCTGTTAACCTTATGGGGATTCCATTGTATTTTATTTTTTGCTTTTCCCTTGTTGCTTTTAATATATTTTCTTTGTATTTAATTTTTGATATTTTGATTAGTATGTGTCTTGGCGTGTTTCTCCTTGTATTTATCCTGTATGGGACGCTCTGTGCTTCCAGGACTTGATTATTTCCTTTCCCGTATTAGGGAATATTTCAACTATAGTCTCTTCAAATATTTTCTCAGACCCTTTCTTTTTCTCTTCTTCTTCTGGAACCCCTACAATTCGAATGTTGGTGTGTCATGCTGTCCCAGATGTCTCTGAGATTGTCCTCAATTCTTTTCATTCTTTTTTCTTTATTCTGCTCTGCAGTAGTTATTTCCACTCTTTTATCTTCCAGGTCACTTATCTGTTCTCCTGCCTCAGTTATTTTGCTATTGATTCCATTTAGAGAATTTTTAATTTCATTTATTGTGTTGTTCATCCTTGTTTGTTTGCTCTTTAGTTCTCCTAAGTCCTTGTTAAATGTTTCTTGTATATTCTCCATTGTATTTCCAAGATTTTTGGTCATTTTTTCTGTCATTACTCTGAATTGTTTTTAGGTAGACTGCCTGTTTCCTCTTCAATTGTTAGGTCTGGTGGGTTTTTACCTTGCTCCTTCATCTGCTTTGTATTTCTCTGTCTTCTCATTTTGCTTAACTTACTGTGTTTGGGGGTCTCCTTTTCACAGGCTGCACGTTCGTAGTTCCCATTGTTTTTGGTTTGTGCTCCAGTGGGTAAGGTTGTTTCAGTGGGTTGTGTAGGCTTCCTGGTGGAGGGGACTGGTGCCTGTGTTCTGGTGGTGAGGCTGAAGCTTGTCTTTCTAGTGACCAGGGCTGTGTCTGGTGGTGTTTTTTGGGGTGTCTGTGATTTTGCGGCCTCACTGCTAATGGATGGGGTTGTTTTCCTGTCTTGTTAGTTGTTTGGCCTAGGGTTTCCAGCACTGTAGCTTACTGGTCATTGAGTGAAGCTGGGTCTTAGTGTTGAGATGGAGATCTCTGGAAGAGCTTTCGCCTTTGATATTATGTGGGCCGGGAGGTCTCTGGTGGACCAGTGTCTTGAACTCTGCTCTCCCACCTTCGAGGTTCAGGCTTGACACCCAGCTAGAGCACCAAGAGCCTTTCAGGCACATGGCTCAGAAGAAAAGGGAGAAAAGAAAGAGAGAGAGAGAGAGACAGACAGTGAGAGAGAGAGAAAGAAAGGAAAGGAAAGAAGGAAGGAAAGAAATTGGTTTAAAATTAAAAATGTTATTTAAAAATTTTTTATTTTAAAAGAAAGAAAGAAAGAAGAGAGCAACCAAACCAAAAAACAAATCCACAAATGATACCAACTGCTAAAAACTATACTTAAAAAGAATAAAATAAATTTAAAAAAGAAATGGACAGACAGAATCCCAGGACAAATGGTAAAAGCAAAGCTATACAGAGAAAATCACACAAAGAAGCATTCACATACATACTCACTAAAAGTGTGATAGAAAAAAATATATGTATATAAGGAAAAAAAAAAGAAGAGAGCAACCAAATCAATAAACATATCTACCAATGGTAAGAAGCTCTAAGTACTAAACTGAGATAAACATAAAAGTAGAAGCAAATTAGATGCAGAAAGCAAACCCCAAGTCCACAGTTGCTCCCAATGTCCACTGCCTCAATTTTGGGGTGATTCGTTGTCTATTCAAGTATTCCACAGATGCAAGGTACATCAAGTTGATCGTGGAGATTTAATCCACTGCTCCTGAAACTGCTCAGAGAAATTTCCCTTTCTCTTCTTTGTTTGCACCGCTCCCGGGGTTCAGCTATGGATTTGGCTCTGACTCTGAATATAGGTTGCCTGAGGGCGTCTGTACCCCGCCCGGACAGGCTGGGTTTAAAGTAGCAGCTAATTCGGGAGCTCTGGCTCACTCAGGCAGGTGGAGGGAGGGGCACGGAGTGCGGTGGCGAGCCTGCGGCGGCAGAGGCCATTATGACGTTGCATCAGCCTGAGGGCGCCGTGCGTTCTCCCCGGTAAGTTGTCCCTGGATCCCGGGACCCTGGCAGTGGCGGGCTGCACAGGCCCCCCAGAAGGGGGTGAGGAGAGTGACCTGTGCTCGCACACAGGCTTCTTGGTGGCGGCAGCAGCAGCCTTAGCGTCTCATGCCCGTCTCTGGGGTCCGCGCTATTAGCCGCGGCTAGCGCCCATCTCTGGAGCTCCTTTAAGTGGCGCTCTTAATCCCCTCTCCTCGCGCACCAGGAAACAAAGAGGGAAGAAAAAGTCTCTTGCCTCTTCGGTGGGTCCAGACTTTTCCCCGGACTCCCTCCCGGCCAGCCGTGGCTCACTAACCCTCTGTAGGCTGTGTTCCCGCCGCCAACCCCAGTCCTCTCCCTGCGCTCCGACGGAAGCCCGAGCCTCAGCTCCCAGCCCCGCCCGTCCCGGCAGGTGAGCAGACAAGCCTCTCGGGTTGGTGAGTGCTGGTCGGCACTGATCCTCTGTGCGGGAATCTCCCCGCTTTGCCCCCCGCACCCCTGTTGCTGCGCTCTCCTCTGCGGCTCCGTAGCTTCCCCATCCTTCACCCGCAGTCTCCGCCCACGAAGGGGCTTCCTAGTGTGTGGACACCTTTCCTCCTTCATGGCTCCCTCCCACTGGTGCAGGTCCTGTCCCTATCCTTTTGTCTCTGTTTATTCTTTTTTCTTTTGCCCTACCCAGGTACGTGGAGAGTTTCTTGCCTTTTGGGAGGTCTGAGGTCTCCTGCCAGCGTTCAGTGGGTGTTCTGTAGGAGTTGTTCCACGTGTAGATGTATTTCTGATGTATCTGTGGGGAGGAAGGTGATCTCCACGTCTTAATCCTCTGCCATCCTGAAGGTCTTGATCCCTCATTGTAGTTTTGATTTGCATTTCTCTGATGATTGGCTGTGTTGAGCATCTTTTCATGTGCCTGTTGGCCATCTGTGTATCTTCTGTGGAAAAATGTCTATTCAGTTCTCCTGCTCATTTTTTGATTGGGTTATTTTTTTTGGTATTGGGTTGTATGAGCTGTGTATGTATTTTGATATTAACTCCTTATCAGTCATATAATTTGCAAATATTCATTGCCATTCAGTAAATTGTCTTTTCCTTTTGTCAGTGGTTTCCTTTACTGTGTAAGAGCTTTCTAAGTTTAATTTTGTCCCTTTTTTTATTTTTGCTTTTCTTTCTTTTGCCTTAGGAGACAGATGCAAAAAACATTGCTATGATTTATAACAGCGTATGCCTACATTTTCTTCTAGGAGATTTATGGTTTCAGGTTTAAATGATTTTACCTTTATTAAAGTATTTGGCAGTAATTGGGTTTGTTTTGCTCTTTTATCTAGTCTATTAAGGGGAAAGTATATTATAATTTTGACACCTTTATTTCATTTTTCATAAGCGTATAAACTACGAGTATCCTTCTAAAAACTCCACTTAGCTATATTCCACAGATATTTATTTGCTATATTTTGATTTTTGTTCAATTCAAGGTACTTCTTAATTTCCTTTAGAATTTTTCTTTGACACACAGATTACTTAGAGGTATACTGTTTAATTTCATGTTTTTGGTAATTTTCCTCATCTTTTTTATTGATTTTTTAGTTTATATGTGGTCTGAAACATTTTGTATGGTTTTCACTTTAAAAATTTATGTTTTGATGTAAGGCCTGGGATATGGTTATCTTAGTAACTATTCCATGTGCACTTGAAAAAATTACTTACTATTAAATGGAGAATTCTATAAATGTCAGTTAGATCCACTTTGTTGATGTTATTCCATCCTTCTATATTTTTGCTTATTTTCTATCTACTAATCCTGTTAGACACTGTTGAAATATCTATCAATACATTTAAATTTTTGTGTATTTACTTTTAGTTCTAACAGTAGTTTCTTCATGTTATTTGAGGCTATGTAGTTTAGTGCATCAAGATGTCAGTGTCCCCTTGGTGAGTTGCTCACTTTATCAATATATAACGTTTATGCACCTGGCAATTTACTTTTCTCTGAAATCTATTTTATCTGATATTGACATAAATACTTCACCTCTCTCTTTTTTTTTTCTTTTTTCACCTCTCTCTTGATTGAAATTTGCATGATCAAAAGTTCTCCTAGTTTTACTGTTAAGTTCATGAGGGATATTTTTTCGTAGTTTTCTTTCTGTTTCTTTTACTTAACATGAATCTTTGTAGACATCATATAGTTGGGTCTTTTTTTAATGCATTCTGTCAGTTTCTGTCCTTTTTATGGATGTGCTTAGACCATTACTCTTTAGTATTTTTAATATATATTTTATGTACATTTAGGACATTTATAATTAATTTAATTAATATGATATGTTTGAATTTAGTGCAGTTATTTTAGCATTTAATTTCTGTTGTTAATATTTTTTGGCTCAAGTCTGCCAATTTATTGTTTTCTGCATGTTCTTTCTTTACCTGTTTCTCCTTTTCTGCCTCATTTGGGTCATTTAAATATATTTTAGTATTTCACATTAATTTGTCTATTAAAGTTTGTGGTTATATCTGTTTATACATTAGTTTCATGGCTGTTGTAAGGTATTAACAAAGTATATACTTATTTTTAAAATTTAGAACCAGTACTATATCACTTTAATAGGAATGGAAGAGCCTTAGTACCATATACATTCCCTAAGTCTCCCTTTATGCTATATATTAAATAAAATTACATTATATAATGCATATACTTACATTGAACACTTCCTCAGATAATATTTTTTTTCTTATCAAATGCAAAACATAAGTATGAAGGGTGAAGATGAGACTAATAGTCTGTGGTATTTACCAAGATATTAAATTGTTCCTGTTGTTTCTTCTTTCTTCCTAAAGTTTAGCCTTCCTTCTAGAGTCATGTAACTTCTATCTCAAGAGCTTCCCTTGGCGATTATTTAGAACAGATCTGATCACAGGATTTTCTAAGTTTCCCTTCAGCAGAGAATGTTTACTCCTGAAGGATATTTTCTGGATATAGAATTATGGGTTGACAGTATTATTTTTTTAGGATTTTAAAATGTTTACCAATTCCTTCTGGCTTGCATATTTTCTAATAATCAGTCTACAGCAATTCATCATTGATCTCTTACAGGTAATATGCCATTTTCCTCTGACTGCCTTTAAGATTTTTTTTTTTAAGTTTTTATGAACTTGATTATGATGTGTCCACATGCACAGTTTTGGGGTTTATCCTATTTTGGATTTACTCAGCTTCCTGAGTAAAACAGATTACGTCTTTCACCATACTTGGGAATGTTTCATCCTATTTAAATTTGTTTAAAGTTATGTTTTTCCTTCTCTCCTTCTGGGCCTCTTATGATACAAATTTTACAACATTTGTTATTGTTTAATGGCTTATTTTTAAATTCAATATATTTTTTCTGTGATACTAAGTTGTATAATTTCTATTGACTTAACTTTAAGTTAACTAACTCTTTCCTCAGCTATCTCCTTTCTGTTATGAGCTGAACCAGTAAGTATCTTTTAATTTTAGCTATTGTATTTTTTCAGTTCTAAATTTTCATTGTTTCATCTTTATATACTTTATTTCTATACTGATATTTTCTAACATTTGTTTTCACAATTCTTCGAGCATTTTTATAAAATCTGCTTTAAAATATTGGTTAGATAATGCAACATCTGTATCCACTTGTTAGCAGCTGTTGATTGTCTTTTCACATGCATGATGCAATTTTCATGGTCCTTCACATGCCTAAAATTTTTAATTGTATCCTAGCATTTTGAAGATTACTTCATGAGGATTTTAAAATCCTATAAAGAATGTTTATATGTTTATCAGGCACTTGATCTTGTTTGCTTCAGGCCTTAAGGTCCAACCCGCACCCTGTAGACAGCTGCACCATGAGTTCAGTTTGCAAATGCTGGTGTTGTTGCTGTCCCATCATGTGTGCCACCCAGTGGTCAGCTTTACCGCTGTATGGAGGTCTGTTACGTCAGTTTTCAAAGTCTTGCATCCTAATTAGGGACACAGCTACACGTGGGCAGGTTGTGTGGCGCCTGTGGATTCATGAACAGCCTTGCTTTCCCAGGCTCCTCGGACTTCGCTATGCTTGGTTTGCTGGGACTGTCCTTTTAGGCTCTGTGGCCTGAGACCCTCACTTCTGTGATTGCAGTGCAGAGTCTGGAAAACAAAGAGAAGGAAAAAAAGCAATGAGTCTGATCCCACTTTCTTGGGACCACAGCTCCATCTAACTGAGAAAGAAGTTCAAGTCTTTAGTCAGAGTTCCTGCCCCTGCAGGTAGCAGATTTTTTGCCACTGTCACACTCAGTATAGGATTGCCTGAGGTATGGGATACAAGTAAATGTAGAAAAGGTGAGGAAAAATGGAGATTTTCAATCTCTCTGAGTTTAAGAGTTTCCTTTCCCACTTCTCAAGCCAGAACTAGACAATTTCTCTGGGACCTCTCTTTCTGCAGTTCTCAGTTTCAGGCTGGTAAATACCTATGGCGGGGGGGGCGGGGGGAATGTAAAATTCACTACCATTTCTTTAGTACTTTGAATTTTTATGCTTTTCCTTAAATAGTTGTGCCACGTTTTTATTTAGGTTTTATAAGTGCTTTCAGCATGAAAGGAATGGTAATATGTGCTTGCTTCCAGAATAGGAATGTCCAGTTTGACCATTTCTTAAAAAAAAAAAAAAAATTATGAGATATAATCTGTATGTTTAAATATTGTCATTAAATATCACTTTTTAAACTACAATATAAAAAATTTCCTGATCCTATATAATAAATCTTGGCACTACCATGCTCTTGTGAAAGAAAATATTTCGTATGGCAAGTACAAAATAAACAAGAGTCTTGCTTTAGTCACAAACTGTACATTTCTCTCAGAAACTTTACAGTTCTCTTCAACTTTAGTTCCTTATTGCTATACTTCTTGTTTGCAGTAGATGAACTAAATAAATAAGAGATAAAATTCCACTGACTGTAAATTCTTTTTGTTTTTTATCTTGCTCCTGAGGTATCTTTATTTTCTTCCACATGTTTATCCCTTCCAGAGAATATTTCTTACTATTTATCTTTCTAATCTTTGGATTCCTTCCTTAATGCTTTATCATTGGACTTCAAGTAATTTTTTCTTACCAGTCCAACACCTTCCTCATTACCCATATATGTTTAAGTTATCTATTACATCCATCTATTTATCTAGATCTAGATCTACACAAAGACGTATCTTCCTTAATCTTTGTATCTCTATTGTTTCAATTGGATAATACTCTAGGCAGAAAATCCTTATGTAGCCTTCATTTATTCAGCCATCTCAGCTGCCACCTGCCTGCCTAATCTTTATCTTCAGCCTTCAATTTCTATGTAATTAACATCAAGTTTAATTTTAGCCTATCTTCAGTTAAAGATTTTTGAATTTTATTGTTTTTCTTTTATTTGATTTTATGTTTTGTTGCATTCTTTTACTTCTTGAAGAGATCCTTCCCAAACCCCAAGTTTTATATTACTAATCTGACAAATTTAATTTTCAAAGGAAGAAAGACTCTTCTCTCTTGGTGTTTAATTTAATATATATGTTTCATGTTATTGCTCTTTTACCTCTTATGGGTAAATTTTTCTTAAAATATTAATCTTGTATCTTTACCAGTTTATCATCCATATTTAAAAACTTTCTATATGAACACAGTTATGTAGAGAGCTGTGATAGAACACTTTTTCTAACTACAAAAGTAAAAGCAAGTATCCTCCTCTCATGAGTGTAAATTTTAAAGGAGATAATTTCTTCCCTTTCCTTAGTTCAAAAGAAATCTGTATTTTATAGCACACCTAAGTCCCTCTTATATTACTAATCATGCAGCCTAGCCTAGCTATATAGCTTATTGCTTTGTTATATAGATGAGTTTTCATTTAAACTATTCTTATAACATGTTGAATACATCACTACTTTAGATTCTAATTTTTAACTGTATTTTTTATAACCAGTTATAATATTAGATTTTCTGTATCATACACAGAAAGTAGTTTAATGAGCATTAAGTGGTTAAGTTGTAACATGCATTGTTGAAAATTATATGCTCCTATTTTTAAGTTCAGTAGTATTTGTAAATAATGTGAACAATAATGGTCTTATAAGTATATTAATACAAATATATGTATTCTTATGTCAAACATATTTGGAAAATGTGTCTTCTTGAAGGAAATACAGAGTCTCTGACAAATGGTTTCTGTATATTTTGCTGTTACAGATTTTTTTAATCAAGAATTATTTAAGCTTACTAATACTTTTATAAGAAAAAAAGTATTGCTCTTTTCTTGAAATTTATCTCTTTAAACTATATGAGATAAAAACTGCAGTATTTGCATTTTTGCAAATCTGGTTAGGATCAGCACATTAATTTTGCTAGTTTTTGTTGACTGTGCATAATTTTTGCACTACTATTTTTTCGTAGGTATATGCAATGAGATTGTTTTTCTCGTTCTTAGTTTTAAAAACTATGTTTATTCGATATATATTTTTAAAAGGTGGGGTGAAAGATGATATACTTGAAGGGAAGCAAATATAAGTTAAAATTAAACTACTAGGAACTTATGTATGAAGACCTTAGCTTAATATTGAGACTATTAACAGTATTATAATACCAGACAATAAAGGTATGCACCAAAGAACTAAGTATTAAAAAATTCTTAGGAAAATTATAAATATAGAAAGGCTTATCTTGTTTATTTCTATAAGCTCTGTACCTAAGACAATATCTAGTACAGTATAAGTAGTCAATAAATATTTGTTTAGTGAAAGAAGGAATAAGTGAATGTTGTTTATGAAAATAATATATTTTTTAAATGTAACAGTAAAAATAAAAGTTAGGGCTTAAAAGGTGTCAGGATATTCATACATACTTAGAAAATTAACACTGAATATTATTTAATTACAGAATAACTAAAAGTGAAAACGGTTTGAGTTTAGAATATCTTTCATAATTTAAAGTAAAACTATTTGCCTTTTTCAGTTCTAGGAATAATTCTATTTTAGCTTTCAGAACTTAGTCTTAGGAATTAAACATAGTAAGTAATTACAGATCTCAGCCTTCATTATGGGTGAGTGCCCAGAATAATCAGTTCTGATGTTTGCAAAGATACATTGTGTTCGACAGACAAGAGCAGAAAATATTGAAACTTTAAACAGTAGACTTGGCTGGCAAGTGAAATCAGTTCTTCAGACTGTATTGAAATCAACATTTTTAGGAATGTGTTCAGGAGAAATTATAAAATATTTTAAAACTGTGCACAGTATAAACTATTTCTATATAATTTATGAACATAATTAATGTTAAAAATTACTGAGCCACTGAAGACTCTAAAGAGTATTTACAGAATTGGAACAAGAAAAATAATTAAAATCCCAAAAGAGCAAGTGATTGGGAGAACACATAAATTTATTAATAAAGTTAAATTTATTGTTAGAGAAAGATGAGAGATTTGATTGACAAGACAGGAAGCAAAGCCCTATATTAATCCCTAGAATTCATAGAGTGATGGAGAGTCATCCACGTTGACTTGTCAAAATCATCACTGACAAGGGTAATAGTATTATTTCTTAGCTTTTTTCTACTACTGGTCCTTATAGAAATCACCTAAATACTGCAGGTTAACAGCACAATTATAATTTCTCATACTCAGTACCTTGTAATATAAATAAGATGACAAACTTCTTAATATTTTGGATATATGGTTTAATGTCTTACTTGAAAATTACTTTTCTTCCTTTCATCTTAACAGATAGAAAAAAATTTTTTAAACAGACAATACTTTTGTTCTTTCAGAGACTTATGAGCAGAATTTTTCAGTTTCTTTTGAAGCAGTTTCTGATTGCTTATTGCCTAATGAATTTTTGGAAGTAAATTGGCATTGTAAGACTTACACAACTTATAGCCATATATATTATAAATAATAGATATCTTATCATCATGATATATATAATCAATGGTTCAGTCTCAGTACATGGAGAACAAACCAAATAGAGTATTATATGTACCCAGAATTAAATTTGCTGAATTACTCAATACACTTTGGAGTATAAATTGTGGCAGTATTTGAAGGGATACCTGAACTAAATGGAATACCTTAACTCTCATATTTTACATTATGTTTAATGAAATTGTAATAAATCTTAAAAGTAATCTGTCTTTCAACTGCTGTGCTCCTTGAAGTGTTCTTTTCCAAAATCTAAAAAGCTTCTCATCGACATTTTCACTGATCACATTTTTAATCTAAACATAATTTTAGGTGTCTCACTCCCGATTAAAAAGTATTATCATGGATTCATTTCCCTTCATAGTAAATCAATGTTAGCCTTTGTGTGTTTTCTTACTCTAATTCTCTCTCATTAGGTAGTGTGCTGAAGCTGCACTATGGTAGCTCTACTTTCCATTGCTTTAAATGATAGTTTAGTTAATAGATCAACTTACTAAACTTCATTTATCATCCAGCTAGAAAAGAAGTCCAGTTATACTCAGATGAAATCTGACCATTACTTCAATGTCTAGAATTATATATATATATATATATTTTTTTTGACATAGGGTCTTTCTAACTGGAATTCTAAATGGGTGAATAGCTATATGCTTATCAGTATATATTATTTACCAAAATAGTATGTCAGATCCTATCAATTATATACAAAGAATGATAGCAAATTTGTACTCCCATACCTTTACTTTTTTTTTTTAATTGAAGTATAGTTTTTTGTAATGTTGTGTTAGCTTCTACTGTACAGTGAAGTGGAGTTCCCTGTGCTATACAGCAGATTCTCATTAGTTCCCTATTTTATACATATTAGTGTATATATGTCAATCCCAACCTCCCAGTTCATCCCACCGGCCCTTTCCTCCCTTGGTGTCCATACATTTATTCACTATGTCTGTGTCTCTATTTCTGCCTTGCAAACCGGTTTACCTGTACCATTTTTCTAGATTCCACATATATGCATTAATATATGATATTTGTTTTTCTCTTTCTGACTTACATCACTCTGTATGACAGTCTCTAGGTCCATCCATGTCTCTACAAATGACCCAATTTCATTCCTTTTTACCACTGAGTAATATTTCATTGTATATTTGTACCACATCTTCTTTATCCATTCATCTGTACCTTTACTTTTACTTTTGCCCCAGAGGCTCATGATTAATTCTAAGCCGTTGCACAAAGCAGGAAAATCTATTTCTCATGTCCACTTAAACAATAGTGTAGGCCACTTATTTCTCACTCAAGCAGCGTTTTGTCTCATTGCACTATGTTATCTCTGTTTAAAATTTATTTAGTTCAGCTAACTGTGTAATATCATTATAATATCTATCCATAGCACAACTACATCTCCATATATATGCACCATATCCATCCTCTTATATTTTCTTTGTATACAATATCACTATTACCCTGTGTGATCAGACAGCATGGTATAATGGTTCCTTGAGGCCTTGAGCAGGTTACATAGTCATGATTATCAGCTTCCTGGAATGGTAATACAAAACTCTCTGGATGATTTTAAATACTAGTTTGTATAATGAGAACAAGTCATCCAATATAGCACCCAGGATATAGTTATTCAACGAATGTCAACTTCATTCCTTTTCAGTGTAGGTAATGGGTGATCTACCCCTTATGAATTAAGGAGTGTAGCATAAATTCAGACAATTTTAACTGCCACTGTAATGAAAACTTAACAAAAATAAAGACTGACAGTATGCAGAAAAGAATATATGCATTTTAATTTTCTTCACACAATTTATTATTATTTTTTCTGTCAGCAGGCTTTAGCTGCAGTGAGTTATAAGCAAAATAATTAAATTACTGAGCTCTGTGTAAATCAAATGAGAAATAATTGAGAGGTTCTATGTACATGATGCATAGATTACTCATAGTCAAAGAATGGGAACTTAATAACATATATGAAAACTGTCCTGATTATATTTTCTCTGTGTTTATAAACAAATATTAAGTTGTTATAGTACATCCTTATGATTGGTAGAACATTAAGTTTTAATTGAAAATATTGCAGTGCAGAAGTATTGGTAGATGATAACATTTTAGTAATATTTCAGGTAATCAATATTATTACTCAAGGAAGTTAAGATTGAAAATTAAAATGTATCTTAACATAAACTCTAAATATAAAATTGTCAAATAGTATAATATGTCAAATATAAAAATTATAAATTAAAAAAATGAAAACTATTATGTCATTGTATGTCATATTTAAATACATTTTTAAAAAACATAATTATGACCTGATTTCACCAGATATAGTTATCATAGAGAACATTTTGTTTCAGATGTAATTTATTTTTAATTGTTATATAATGTAATATATCCAATAGTCAGGAAATGAGTATGTGCCAGTGTATTCAAGATAACCAATTGGTGCTTAGTAGGCAGATCATATTTTAATTAGGATTTTGCATGTTTCTTGAGACATTCATGTGTAACTAGTATAATAATGGGAAACAATAAATGGAAAAAAACCTTTCCATTATCCATTTTCTTTATTCATTTAAAATGCCAAGCTTAGTATATTAAAATGAATTAAAAGAAGTATAATTTCTGCAAATATTTAAATGTCCTTTCTATTGTTTCTTACAAGTAGTCTTTATAGTACAGTGTTAATCAGTGATGGATAATTCCCCATTTCATAGGTATTACCACTACCTGTCAATTTTAAGTTGTTACTTGAACAGCTGTGTCCTATAAAAGAATTTCCAGCATGATGATAAGAATTTAAAATAATAATTTTGGGGAATTCCCTGGTGGTCCAGTGGTTAGGACTTAATGGTGTCACTGCCAAAGGCCTGGGTTCAATCTCTGGTTGAGGAACCAAGATCCCACAAGCTGTGTGGTGCAGCCAGAAATATGATAATAAATAAAATGATTTTCTTAGTGGGACAAAAGCTGAAGTTCAACAAAATAAGTTGTTTTTGAAAATATTTTTGAGAACCTATGTTGTCTTGAAAAATAATGAATTGAAATATTGTCTTATAGGAATATTAATGATGATTATGCCATTTAAAATAAAAATGAAATCCTGTAACTACAGGACTATAAATCCAGAATATCAGACGGAGGATACAGGTGTCTTGATAGCTCTGAAAATTAATAAAACAAATGTCAAAAAGAAACAAGAAATTGGACGTTTATGGAAGATGGAAGAGTAGGAAGACCCTGAGCTCTCCTCCTCTCACAGGCACTGAAATTACAGAGCCACTGCTGATGGGAAAGTCCAGAGTATACCAGAAAGGATCTTCTACAGCTAAAGATATAAAGAAGGTACCACGTCGAGATGGGTATAGTAGGGGCAGAGTTGTGATTTAGTCAAGACCCATACTCCCAGATGGGCAACCCAACAATGGGAGAATAATTATAATTGCAGAGGTTCTCCCTAAGGACTGAGGAGTCTGAGCCCCACACTGGGCTTCCCAGCCTGGGGGTCTTGCACCAAGAAGAAGAGCCTCCAGAATATTTGGCTCTGAAGGCCAGCAGGGCTTACTTTCAGGAGACCCAGAGGGCTGGGGTGGATAGAGACTCCACTCTTCAGTGGTGCTCACAAAATCTTACACCCTCTGGGACCCGGGGAAGAAGTAGTAATTTGAAAGGAGCCTGGGTCAGACCCACTTACTGATCTTGAAGAGTCTCCCAGAGAGGCAGGAAGCAGCTGGAGTTCACCCTGGGGACATAGACACTGGCAGCAGCCATTTTGGGGAGCTACTTCTACCATCATGGACACGGTTGGCTTGCAAGCACCATTTTGGAACCCTCCTTCCAGCTTATTAGCCTCAGGACCCAGCCCTGCCTCTGCCCAGCAGCCTGTAGGTACCAGCACTGGGAGGCCTCAGGCCAAGCAGCTATCCACACGGGGACACAGCCCCACCCACCCGCAGGCAGGCTGCCTTAGGAGCCCCTGAGCCCCAGCCGTCTCTGGATGTGGCGCCACAGACCAGTGCACAGGCACTAGACCTGGGACCCGCCACGGTCCTGTAGCCAGAGACCCCGGGACCTGGCTCCGCCCACCAGTGGATGGCTGCCAGCCTCAGAATATCCTGGGCCCAGTCCCATCCACCAGTGAGCTGGCTCTAGGCTCGAGACAGGCCTCGCCCACAAGTGGGCAAGCACCAGCCCCATGACACCCTGGGCCCCGGCCCTGCCCACTTAGTAAGCAGACCCCAGCCCCAGGACTGCTGAAGGCCTGCAGCCTGCCATTGCAGGAACCAGCCTACCCACCAGCAGGCCAACATCAGCTCTGAAACACCTTCGGCTCCTCAGACAGCCACCCTGGGATCCGATCCCACTCACCAGTGGGCTAATACAAGCTTCAGGACACCATGGACCCTGCTGCCAGCTGTGTCAGCAACTGGCACCATCCATCAGCAGTCTAACACCAGCTCTGGGACCCCTAGTCCCTGCAGCCAGAAACCCCAGGAGCTGGCTCTGCTGCCTGTGGGTGGGCACTAGCCCCAGGACCTGGATTCACCCACTGGTAGCTGGGCACCAGCCGTGGGATCTCCTGGACTGTGACTTTTCACACCAGTGGGCAGGCACTGGACCCAGGACCACCACAGCACCACAGCCTACCTTGTGAGGTCCCAGCCAACACATCAGCAGGCTGGCACTAGATCTGAGATGCCTTGGATTCCTCATCCAACAGCCCTAAGATCCAGCAGGCCATCACTGGCTTTGGGACAGCCTGGGACGTGTAGTGAATTTTGTCAAGAACACTCCCACCCATCAGCAGACCGACACTAAGATCTGGAAACCACAGCCCTGCAACCACCCCCCCCCACTCCAGTACGTAGCTCTGTCCACCGGTGAGCCAGACTAGCAACAGGACCCCCCAAATGCTGCAGCCAGTTTCCTCACAACACAGCCTTGCCAACTAGCAGCCAGTAGCCTCACAAAGGCAGGGCGTGGTAACCAACTGGACGATGGGCCAGCCATACCTGCCAGACAGTCCACAGTAGTCAGCCCACCACAACAGAAGGACACAGACAGCCCACAGAGGAGGCACCCCTAGAGTATATAGCTCTGGTCACCAGAGGTGAGTGCACTGCTGGAACTCATAGGACATCTCCTATAAAAGGCCACTTCTCCTTACGTTACCTAAGGAGAAATGTACGTTACGTCGGGAAATGTAACCAACTTATCAGATACATGGAAATAAAAAAGAACATACCAAATGAAAGGACAAGGTAAACCACAGAAGAACTAAGTCAAGTGGAGGTAGGCAATCTACCCAATAAAGAGTGCAAAGAAGTGATCGTAAAGATGATCAAAGAACTTTGGAAGAAGAGTGGATGAACAAAGTGAGAATTTTAACAGTTATAAGACGTAAAGAAGAACCAAACAGAATTTAAGAATACAGTAGCTGAAATAAAATATACAATAGAAGGAATCAACAGTAGATTGAATGATACAGAGGAATGGATCAGTGAGGTGAAAGAGTAGTGATAATCACTGAAGATGAACATAAAAAAAGAATAAAAAATATGAAGAAAGGAGCTCAGTTTAAGAGATTTCTTGGAAAACATCAAGTGTACTAACGTTTGCATTATAGGGATCTCAGAACGAGAAGAGAGAGAAAGAAAGGGGCAAAGAACATATTTGAATACACAATCCCTGAAAACTTCACTAACCTGGGAAAGGAAACAGACATTCATGTACAGGAAGCACAGAGAGTCCCAAAAAGGATCGACCCAAAGAGGACCACACCAAGACACGTCGTAATTAAAGTGGCAAAAATTGAAGATTAAAGAGAGAATATTAAAAGCAGCAAGAGAAAAGTGACAAATTTCATACAAGGAAACGCCTATAAGACTATCAGCTGACTTTTTAACAGAAACTCTGCAGGCCAGAAGGGAGTGGCATGATATATTTAAAGTGATGAAAGGAAATAAACTACCACCAAGAATATTTTACCTGGCAAGGCTCTCATTCAGATTTGATGGAGAGATCAAAAGTTTTACAGACAAACAAAAGATAAGAGTTTAGCACCACCAAACCAGCTTTACAAGAAATATTAAAGGAACTTCGCTAAACAAAAAATAAAAGGCCACAACTAGAAACATGCAAATTATGAAAGGAAAAACCTCATTGGTAAAGGCAGTAAATCAATGACATACAAAGCTAGTAGGAAGGTTAAAAGATGAAAGTAGTAAAATCATCTATGCTCACAATAAGTAAGTAATTCATACAGAAAACAAAAAGCTGTAAAATATGGCAAAAAGAGTAATCATAGGGGGAGGAGAGTAAAATGGAGAATTATTAAAATGCATTTGAAATTAAGAGATCAGCAATTTAAAATAATTCCATCTATTATATCTTAGATATGTAGATTTATCTATATATCTGTAGGATAGGTATAGTTAGATTGCTATATATAAACCACATGGTGAACACAACCCAAAAAGTTATGACAGATACACATGCAAAAAAGAGAAATAAATCCATACATAACACTAAGGATGCTTATCAAATCACAAGGGTAGAAAACAAAAGAAGAAGAAAAAAGAACTACAAAACAACCCCCAAACAATTAATAAAATGACAGTAAGTACATACCTATCAATAATTACTTTACATGGACTAAATGCTCTGATCAGAAGACATGGAGTGTTAGAATGGTTACAAAAACAAGACCAACATATGCTGCCTACAAGAGACTCACTTCAGATCTACAGACGCACACAGACTGAATGTTAGGGTATGCAAAAACGTATTTCATGCAACTGGAAATCAAATGAAAGCTGGGGTAGCAATACTTACACAGACAAAAGAGACTTTAAAATAAAGACTGTTATAGGAGACAAAGGACGTTACATAATGATGAAGGGATCAATTCAAGAAGATATAATAATTGTAAATATATATGCAGCCAACATAGGAGCACCTAAATACGTAAAGCAAATATTAACTGATGTAAAAGGAGAAATTGACAGTAACATAATAATAGTAGGGGATTTTAGTACCTCACTTACATCGATGGACAGATTCAGACAGAAAATCAATAAGGAAACACGGGCATTAAATGACGCATTAGACCAAATGTACTTTATAGAGATATAATGAGAGCATTCCATACAAAAGCAGCACAATACACATTCTTCTCAAGTACACGTGGAACATTCTCCAGGATGTATCACATGCTGGACCACAAAACAAGTCTTGGTAATTTTAAGAAAACTGAAATCATAAGAAGCATTTTTTCCAACTGCAACACCATGAGACTAGAAATCAACTACAAGAAAATACTGCAAAAAACATGAACATGAGGCTAAATAATATGCTACTGATGAATGGATCACTGAAGAAAATGAAGAAGAAATCAAAAAATACCTGGATGTAAATGAAAATGAAAACATAATGATCCAAAATCTATGGGATGCAGGAAGAGCAGTTCTAAAAGGGATGTTTATAGTGATATAAGTCTACCTGAAGAAAGAAGAAAAATCTCAGACAACCTAATCTTACACCTAAAGGAACTAGGAAAAGAACAAACAAAGCCCAAAGTTAGTAGAACGAAAGAAATCATGAAGATCAAATCAGAAATAAATGAAATAGAGATTAAAGAAAACAATAGAAAAGATCAATGTAACTAAGAGGTGGTTCTTTAAAAAGATAAGCAAACTTGCTAACTCTTTAGCCTGACTCATCAAGAAAAAAAGAGAGTGGGCCCAAATGGATAAAATCAGAAATGAAAAAGAAGTTACAACCTACACCACAGAAATACAGTGGATTATAAAATATTACTAAGAACAACTATGTGCCAATAAAATGATCAACCTAGGAGAAAAGGACAAATTCCTAAAAATGTACAATCTCTCAAGACTGAACCAGGAAGAAATAGAAAATATGTACAGACCAATTACCAGTATTGAAATTGAATCAGTAATAAAGCCAACCAACAAACAAACAAAAACTCCCAACAACAAATGTCCAGGACCAGAAGGTTTCACAGGTGCATTCTATCAAATATTTAGAAACAGTTAACACCTATCCTGAAACTATTCCAAAAAGAATTGCAGAGGAAGGAATGCTTCTGAACTCCTTCTGTGAGGCCAGCCTCATGCTGATACCAAAACCAGGCAAAGATATCACAGAAAAAGAAAATTACAGGCCAGTATCACTGGTGAACATAGATGCAAAAATCCGTAATAAAATATTAGCAAACCAAATCCAACGATACATTAAAAAGATTGTACATCAGGATCAAGTGGACTTTGTCCCACGGATGCAAGGATTTTCATATCTACAAATCAATCAATGTGATATATCACATTAACAAATTGAAGAATAAAAATCATAAGATTATATGATAATCCCACAACTAACATCATACTTAATGGTGAAAAGCTGGAAGCATTTGCTCTAAGATCAGAAGCAAGACAAGAATGTCCACTCTTGCCACTTTTATTCAAAATAGTATTGGATGTCCCAGACACAGCAGTCAGACAAGATAAAGAAATAAACTGAATCCAAATTGGAAAGGGAGAAGTAAAACTGTTACTGTTTGCAGATGACATGATAGTATATATTGAAAAATCCTACAGATGCACCAAAAAATGTCTAGAGCTCATCAGTGAATATGGTCAAGTTGCAGGGTACAAAACTGTTATAAAGAAATCTGTTGTATTCCTATATCCTAGCAATGAACTATCAGAAAAAGAAATTAATAAAATAATCCCATTTACAGTCACATGAAAAAGAATAAAATACCTAGAAATAAATCTAGCTAAGGACGTAAAAGACCTATACTTGGAAAACTATAAAACACTGATAAAAGAAATTGAAGGCTACACAAACAAGTGGAAAGCTATACTGTGTTCATGGATTGGAAGAATTAAAATTGTTAAAATGATCATACTACTCAAGGGAGTCTACAGATTCAATGAAATCCTATCAAAATACCAATGGTATTTTTCATAGAACTACAACAAATAGTTTAAAAAATTGTATGGAAACACAAAATACCCCCAATAGCCAAAACAATCCTGAGAAAGAAGAACCGAGCTGAAAGTAGCATGCTTCCTGACTTCAGACTATGCTACAAAGGTACAGTAATCAAAAGAGTATGATAATGGTACCAAAATAGACTCATTGATCAATGGAATGGAGTAGAGAGCCCAGAAATAAACCCACATGCTTATGGTTAATTAATCTGCAACAAATTAGGCATGGATATACAATTGGGAAAAGACAGTTTCTTCAATAAGTGGTGCTGGGAAAACTAGACAACCACATGTAAAAGAATGAAATTAGAACATTTTCTCACACCAGATTAAAAAAAAATATAAACTCAAAATGGTTAAAAGACCTAAATGAAAGACTGGAAAACATAAGTCTCCTAGTAGAAAACATAAGTAGAACACTCTTTGACATAAATATTAGCAGTATTTTTTTGGATCTGTCGCCTAAGGCAAAGGAAGCAAAAGCAAAAATAAACAACTTGGACCTAATTAAACTTTAAAGCTTTTACACAGCAATGGAAACCACGGACTAAATGAAAAGACAACCTATTGAATGGGAGAAAATATTTGCAAATGATATGACTGATAAGGGGTTAATATCCAAAATATATAAAATCTTGTACTACTCAATATATTAAAAGAAAGAACAACTCAGTTGAAAAATGAGCAGAAGACCTGAATAGACATTTTCCCAAAGAAGATATACAGACGACCAACAGGCACATGAAAAGACGGTCAACATAATTAATCATCAGAGAAATGCAAATCAAAACCACAGTGAGCTATCTCCTCACACCCGTCAGAATGGCCACCACAAATAGCAATTGATGGAGAGGATGTGGAGAAAAGGGAACCTTCATGCACTGTTGGTGGGAATGTAAACTGGTGGAACCACTGTGGAAGACAGTGTGGAGGTTCCTGAAAAACTAAAAATAGAACTGCCAAATGATCCAGTAATTCATTCCTGGGTATATATTCAAAGAAAATGAAAACACTATATTTGCAAATATACATGCACCCCAATGTTCATAGCAATATTATTTACAATAGCCAAGATATGGAAATAATCTAAGTGTCCATCAACAGATGGACATTCAACCGTAAAGAATAATGAAATTTTGCCATTTGCAGCAACATGGATGGACCTGGTGGGTAATATGCTTAGTGAAATAAGTCAGACAGAGAAAGACAAACACTGTATGTTATCATTTATATGTGGAACCTAAAATATAAAAGAAAGGAATATTACTAAACAAAAACAGACTCACAGATGTATAGAACAAACTAGTGATTCCCAGTGGGGAGAGGGAATGGGGGAGGAGCAACCTAGGTGTAGGGGATTAAGAGGTACAAACTACCATGTACAAAGCTACAAGGATATACTGTACAGGACAGGGAGTATAGTTTATATTTTATAATCTTAATTGAAATATAATGTATAAAAATTTTGAGTCACTCTGTTGTACACCTGAAACTAATGTAATATTATGTCACTATACCTCAACAACAACAAAAAAGCAATAATACACTGGAAAGAATGTTACCAGTCACACACACACACACACACCAAGGTCTCTCATATGAGTGTGTCTGCACAATGGGTATCAACTTGAACCCTGTGTGGAAAAAAACTTAAAAATTCAAATTCCTTGTGTGTAGACTATACTCAGTAAACTACTTAGTGTTGAATTATCTAAGTACTATTAATTTTTAAACTTCACACATATCAACTTCCATATGCTTTTACTTTAGATAAATTTTAACTTAGATATTTTTTCATGAAAATACATTATTTTTAATGAATAGAAATGTATCCACAGAGTGTATCATAACTTTTTATTATGAAGCATGAGGCTTTCTTTATTTTGTAGCACCATGTATTTATTTATATATTCATGTACATGTGCATTATTCTATGTGTATATTTTACATATATATAAAGGTATTACATATAAAAAACCTAAAGTATATGGAGTTTAAAGTCTGTCATTACTTAGGATTGTAGAACATGTCAATAGATTTGACATAGTTGTGCGCATTTTGATGATTTTCTTTATAGAATTGTGTATAACTAGCGAGAAGACCCGTGTCTCATTTTTTTACCTTAACTCTAGTGGTTAATATCATGTAACCATAAAAATCCCCCACATACTTCTTTTTAATACATTTTTAGATTAATTATTTTTAGCACAACTCATGTATCTTAAAAGAAGAGTTATGATTAGTACATGTACAATTTAGCAGTCTGCAAATCCTTCATAATTTAATAGCGAAATCCTTTAATGTTAATCTAGAATATGTTTCTTTATTGTATTAGTAACACATTAGTTATTTGCAATTCAGACAAGTGGAAAATTGCTTTCCATAGTATCTTTTATAAATATGTTTTCAGCTTTCTTCTTATAGGTTGCTGAGCTAGCAGTGAAACACATTTTCTTTTTAATGAAATGCACTAATTTTCATGTCGACATAACATACTTGTTCTAAAGCATAATTTCTTAAAATGATTGTGTTTTTTATTAATAATTAAGGTAAATGGTAATTTCTCATACTGCTTTATTTCCCAAGGGATGTAAATGTTTTGTGATTGTAGTTTCAATAAGAAGTGTTAAACTGTGGCAGTTCCTTATACTTATAAATTCAAGAATAGAACAAAAACTCAAATTATCAGGTGTGGAATATAAGGTGACTGCTGTTACCTATTCTTGCCTAACATGAAAGTCACAGTGCAGAATAATGAAGAGTATGTTTACTGTTTACGTTTGCTGTTCTTTGATAATGTAAGATGTCTTATATAAACAGCATTCATACCAAATTATAAACAATAATTAAAGTTTTCCAAGTCAGATGTTCTTATGTTGATTAAAATATCAAAAAAATTCTGCTCATACACTTGAATTTACAGACTTCAGTTTTTAAAAGAAAGAAACCTAATCCAAAGTGTATAGGTATACTTGGGCAATCCTAAACTAAATTGAGCTTCACTAAATGAAGTTCTGGAAATGATCAGTTCTTATGAGAAACAGAAAGGCCCCATATACAGAGAAAATCAATTTGCTATGCATATTACTTCATTCGAAGCCCATGATACTGCCTTTAAGTTTCCTAGAAAATTGATGGGGCCAAATGTTTTAGCAGTTTCGTTGATACTGCTGCTTTTTAGCTATCCCAAAGAATTTACTGATTGGCAAAGACATATGGAGATGTTGTAACAGTTGATATACCCCAGAATTAATTTTTATCATAGCTTTTCAGTTTTTCAAATATTAATTTTAAAGAATAATGGCTTGTTTAATATTTCTAAAAACCCAAATGTCTATTTTTCATTTTAATTTGTTTATTGAAACTTTTGTTGTTAAAAGAAAAAAGCATCTGAAGAGAATTAAGTCAGTATTGTTTTTGTGGGTGAATAGAAGAAAATTGTGTAAGATTTTAATTGACATATGACAAATGACAAATGACATAGGTGTGCCTATGCATAAAGTTTTGTAAAAATTTAACTCCGTAGCTTCTATTTGTGCAGCATGATAAAAGTTCAGGAGATGGTTGGTGCTGACGGTTGCACTACAGTGTGCATATACTTAATGCAGTAGACTGGTGTGCTTAGAAATATCTAAAATAGGAATGTTAAGTTATATATATATATATTTTTTTACTGTTAAAAAATAAAGCTTAGTATTTGAAAAGTAAGCTCTTATTGAATAGTACCATTCACGTGGCATATTGCAGATGCCTGTCTGATAAATTTGCCTTGTTTATCATCTAGCATGTAAATACTTTATCACTTTATATATATCATTCTAAAAAAGTTAAATTAGCTGGTAAAATTATTTCAAATTTCATAAGGAAATAACTTATGAATCTATTTGTAATCTTTAAATATGTTTTCATTGGGATCTTCAAATATAACATCTTCTCTCATTATCGTCTTTTGGAATTCCAGTTGCATCATTTTTCTTTTCCTCTGGCTTTCTTATTTTCTTTATTCACATCAGGTACTAATTTTTCTGTCTTTTCTATTCTCTCTATTCTACAGAGGCACTCAAGCTCTTTCCTCTGCCCCCGGACTTCTCTCTTCCTTTCTTTGCCTTATGTTCTGCCTGTTTATCTCCCAGGACACCATTTCCCTCTGGCAGTTAAGCACTTCAACTGTTAGAGTTTGGATTTTCTTTGTCCTAGTTTGCTTTAACTCTATCCATCCCATTCCTGCTAAAATATGATATTGCTCTTGGTCATTGTTTTCATGTTAGAAGTGATTCTCTTCTCTGATAATCTTTGTTTTTTCAGTTGATGGGAAAATCAGACCAGCTCAGAGCATATTTTTAAACTCAAAGAAAGATGCCAGGCAGTAAACTTCTTTTTGGACTCATCTCCCTACTTCTTTTTGATTTTATTGGATCTATTGATTTTTTGGTGATGGCCCACCTCGATTGGCCTATACTGACTGTACCCTTGGGGGACACATTCCCTTCTCCCCTTTCCTCTCCTTTTAATACTTAATGAAGTCTTGTTTATCCCTCTTTAGCAGAAAAACCGTGTTGATGAAGATAGGCAACAGACTCAGTCACCTTGGGGTCAAATTCTGGTTCTAATATATTCTGATTAAGTGAACTTGAAGAAATTCATCTCTCAGTGTCTCAGTTCTTAGTTCAATTCTCCATTAAATGGTCATAATAATGTTCAGATCAGTATTTTAAGGATTAAATCACATACTCAGCTAGAATCCTTAGAAGTGGGCCTTGTTTTAGTCTGTTCTGGCTGCTGGAAAAATGTCATAGACTGGGTGTCTTTAAAAAAGAGATACTGACTTCTCACAGTTATGGAGGCTGGAAGTCCAAGACTAAGCCACTGGTAGATTTGGAGTCTAGTGAGAGCTTACTTCCTGGCTTATGGTTGGTCCTCTTCTTGTAGTATATTCACACGGCAGAGGACCGTGTGAAGGAGCTCTCGTAGGTCTCATTTACAAGGTCACCAGTCCCCTTCAGGTAGGCTTCATCCTCACCATCTAATCACCCCTCAAAGGCCCCACCTCCAGATACCATCACATTGGAGTTTAGGTTTCAACATGGGAATTTTTGGAAGGCACAAACATTCCATCTATAGCAGACCTGAAAGAATAAATAATCAATAAGCATTTATTTCTATCATTCTATTGTTATTATTGGTTATTATTTTATGCTGAAGCAGAATTTCTAAAAAGGTAACTTAAAATTAAAATATAGGTGATTCAAGCATTTTAAATAGGATATCTTTTTTGTTACATTTGTTCATTGCATATAAGACCCCATAAGTTGTAAATAATCTAAATTTTTTTAAGTATATATTAACCCTGCATCTCTCACTGGGAAATTGGAATTGGAAATGGAATTGCTCCAAATTTGAGCAACTGATCAGATTCTCTTTCCTAGATTTTCAAACCTGAGCTGAAGCACACCTGAGATGCCCCAGAGCTGAGTTTAATGCAGTGAACATAACGGAAATTTATGAGCTCCTTATGCTGATAAACGTAGTTACCTTTTATTTTAAATAAGCTTTTATTATGGGAAAGTACACAAATTATAATTTTGCAGATGTATGTATTTCATGATATGAACACACCTATGTCATTCACATCAAGAAATACAACTTCTTACTGTGGGATCACCTACTCTTCCCAGTTTGCTCCAAACTGTCCTCCATGTTCCAGTGAAGATCCCACTGTTAGATTAAATAATTTGCCCACATTCACTAAATCAGAACATATTAGAATCAGGATTTGGCCCCAATGGGGCCTGACTCTGATGCTATTTCTGCTAACTAATATGGGTGCTGCCTCACCATTAGTGAGAAAAACCAACAGTTTTTAAGTTAAATCTCTGACATTAAAATAAGATCTTTATTTCTGAATTTGTTTTATTTAGATTAAGGTGTTGATCATCTATAGCAAATGCTACAGATCTGTTTTTAAACACTTTAGTTAAGAATATTAGAACAGTATTTTAAAGGGAGTAAGCAAGAGTTAAGTATAAAGAGGAAAGGTATGAGAAGGAAGAACATGGTTCCAGTGGTACAGCCAGTGTGGGCAAGTCGAGGGAGGACATCACAGTGCAATAGGTCCGATAAAGCTCAGGATGTAATGGCAGACACTGTCAAAGAGTTTTACAAATTTACACTCCCATCAGCCATGTCTAAGAGTTTAAGTTACTTCATGTCCTCACCTAAAATTGGTGTTTTATGTCCTAAAATTTTTTTTAAATTTCCCCATTTAGATATGTTAGTTAATTGTTTTCCTTCACATTTTACTGATGACTAGGGTGTGCATCTTCATATGTCTTTGGGAGTTACAAAGTCTTTTATGTGAAGTACTTTTTCCAGTGTCTCCCCATAATTTTTGTACCACATTTGTCTACTTATTAGTAATTTGAGGTTTACATATTCTGGATACAAGTCCCTTGCTAGTTATATGAATTATAAAAAATTCTGTTTCTTTGTGGATTGTTTTGGATGAAAACAGTTTTCTAATTTTAACATAATTGAATTTATCAATCTTTTGTTTAGTGTCCTTCGTGTCCAGTTGTTTACCTTTGCAAAGGCATGAACAAATGTTTCTATATTTCAAAACCTTTATGTATATTTACCATTTACAGTGATATCTGTGATCAAAGTTATTTTGGGAAATAGATGAAGGTAGGCTTCACATTTAGTTTCATTGTGTTTTGTTTCCCCAATATGTCTGATCAGTTGACTCAGCAATAATTATTGAAACGTCTGATCTTTCCCATGTGTCCTGTGGTACTACCTTCATTATAAATCAATAATCCATGCATGTGTGGTTCTATTTGGGGGCTCTCTATTCAATTCCAGTGGTTTATTTGTTTACCTGTACACTATTGTCACACAATCATAATTAGTGATCTTTCTGATAAATTTAGATTCTGGAAGTCAGAGTTCTCCATATTGGTCTTTCAAGATACGTTTAGCTCTCCTTAACACTTTCCGTGAATAATCCTGTTAATTTCCATATAAACAAATGTGCTGAGGTGTTCATCGGGGTTTCATAGTATCCAAAGAACAGCATGAATAAAATTGTGTCCTTTGCAATATTGGTTCTTTAAACAATGAACGTGCTATGGCCTTCCATTTACTTGAGTATTCTTTCATTTTATTCTGTTATTTTTATTATTTTCAGTATAGAGGTTTTGTAAGGCTTTCATCTGAGTTATTCCTATTATGTGGTGGTTTTTATGCTATTAAAAATAGTAGTTATATTTTTCTTTATTAACTTGTTGGTATTTAGAAATAAAATAGATTCTTGTACATTTACTTGTATCCAGTAAGTTAGCTAAATTTATTTATAAATTCTAATAGTTTACCTGTATGTTAAAAAAATAATCTATATTTTACATTTATATCTGTTATAAAGAATACCATTTTATTTATTTCTATTTAATATTTATTTTTACTTATTACACTGGCTGAGGTCTTCATTATAATGTTAAATACAAGAATACACATGGTAATAGTAGACATAAATGTGTCATTTCTGATTTCAGAAAGAAAGCTTTCAAATTTTGTCATTTAATCTGATGTTTACTCTAGGATTTTTGGTGTTCCCTTTAATAGAGAAGTTTTCTTTGGTTGGGTGGGTAAAATTTTATGAAATAACATGTTGGATTTTATGAAATGGGTTTTTTATGCCTCTATTTTTATACTCAGTTTCTCTGTTGGTATTTGCTTCTATTTTGCTGGTTTTTTACTTCTGTTAATATGGCATATTACACATTGGTGTATGAATATGAATCCATTATGAATTTTTGGAGTAATCCCATCTTGGTTATGATATCGTTGTTTTCGTCACTGCTTTGATGTTTTATATTGGGAGTCATCCTATTATTTGTTTAGAATTTTTTTACATCTCTCCCATTTCAGCTATTTTTTTGGCATACACATATTCATATCATTCTCATTATCCTTTTGAAGACTATACATTTATAATAATGCTCTGTTTTTTCAATCCTGGCATTGGTAAATTATTTGTTCTGTACTTCTTTCTTTGGGAGAAGATGTGGTGTGTGTTTGTTTTGGATTTTATTGATCTGTACTTTCGGTGTCTTATGATTACTTATTAGTCTTTTCAAAAACTAACTTTTTATTTAGTTATTATCTCTAGGATATACTTTTCTATTTTATTATTTATCTATTATTTTCTTTAAAATTATCTTTTATTTTAACTTTGAGAAAAACACTTGTATCATTTTCAGCCATTCATCTTTTTAATATAAACACTAATGTTTATAAATTTTCTTCTACACAAAACTTTAAGTGAATTTCACAACTTTATACTTTTTATGTTTCAGTTCAATACGTATCATAACTTCCTTGTGATTTCTTCTTTGAGACATGTATTATGTTTAAATTAATTGCTAATTAGCAATTAATTATTATTATTAGTTATTATTTTTTTGTACTTAATTTCTGGCTTAATTTTACAATGGTAAAATAACATATTATTATTTCAATTCAGTGTTATCAAAACTTGCTTTATGTCCTGCTGTACAGCATAAAATTCTATTTTTATAGAATTAACTGGTACTAGTGCTTTTATTTATATTTATATGGATTTTGTTTTCAGATGAGCACTGGCAATTTTTTTTTCATTTTTTATTCAAATCTGTCTGTTTAGATCATTCTTCTCTTCTGGGACAAATTTGGTTTCTTCGTTTCCAAATATTTTGCAAATATATTTGTAAGACTTTTCTTATATTTGTTATAACCTACTGATATGTCCTATCCAGTATGTATTAATTATACATTTACTTACCATTTTTCCCCAAAAACAAAATTTTGGTTTTATTTTATAGTTTGATATTTCTCTGTATTCTTATTAATATATATATTTTTTCATTTTCCTTATATCTTATTTCAGTTTTTCTTTTTCTCACATTATCTTGAGTCAGATACATGCATGATTTTTTATTATGCTTCACTTTATTACACTCCGCAGGTATTGTATATTTTACAAATTAAACGTTTGTGACAACTCTGCATTGAGAAATCTATCAGCACTATTTTTCCAATAGCATTTCCTCATTTGTCTCTCTGTTTCACATTTTAGTAATTCTTGCAATATTTCAAACTCTTTTATTATTATTGTATTTGTTATGGTGATCTGGGCTCAGTGATTTTTGATGTTACTATTGTAATTGTTTTGGGGTGCCACTAACCATGCCCATGTAAGACTGCAAACATAACTGATAAAAGTTGTGAGTGTTCTAACTGCTCCACCGACTGGCCATGCCCCCATCTGTCGCCATTTTCTCAGCCCTCCCTATTTCCTGAGATACAACAATATTGAAATCAGGTAAAAAATAGTCCTACAATGGTCTCTAAGTTGAAGCCTTTGCTCATTTGTCATTTTGAAAATTCTAGTGCCCTTAAGAATTATGCTAAATCTACTCTGCCTGTGCTCTAGAAATGGAACCACAAATGCTGGATAACAGCATATCTGCTTACAACATAGTTTACTGAGTATTTTAAATCCATTGTTGAGACCTGCTGCTCAGAAAAACTAGATTCCTTTAAAAATACCAGTGCCCATTGACAATGCACCTTGTAACCTACGATCTCTGATGGAGTTGTACAGTGAGATGAATGTTGTCATGCCTGTTGATACAGCATCCATTCTGCAGCTCATGGATCAAGGAGTAATTTTGACTTTAACGTCTTATTATTTAAGAAATACATTTCCTAAAGCTATAGCTGACATAGATTCCTCTGAGGGAATCTGGGCAGTCACTTGAAAACTTTTTGGAAATGATGGACCATTCTAGATGCCATTAAAATCAATTGTGATTCATGGGAAGAGGTCAAAATATCTACATTAACAGGAGTTTGGAAGAGGCTGATTCCAATCCTCATGAAGGAGTTTGAGGGGTTCAAGCCTTCAGTGGAGAAGTAACTGTAGATGTGGTGGAAATAGAGAACTAGAATTAGAATAGAATATTTTAATATTTACTGCCTCGGGCTCCCTGGTGGCGCAGTGGTTGAGAGTCCGCCTGCCGATGCAGGGGATGCGGGTTCGTGCCCCGGTCCGGGAAGATCCCACATGCCGTGGAGCGGCTGGACCCATGAGCCATGGCCGCTGAGCCTGCGCGTCTGGAGCCTGTGCTCCGCAACGGGAGAGGCCACAACAGAGAGAGGCCCGCGTACCACAAAAAAAAAAAGAAAAGAAAACAATATTCACTGCCTCTTCTTTTAGTGGAAGAGAATTTAGAACATCTGTCTTCACTGAATATCTTCTATTAACATTCTATTTAGTTATAACAGTAAATGGGCTTGGGAATATATATCACAGAAGAATATTTCTCTCTTTTATTCAATATATTCTAATAAAATCATTATATAAAAATGTTTTTGAAAACAAGATTAAAGAGGCAAGTAGAAATTTGTAGGTGCTAAGAATGTTTTCATTAATCTTGATTTTTTATCCGGGGTGTTGAGTGTTAAACTTCAAATAAATTCCAATAAGTATGAAAAGATTTGAGGTTGAGAAATCCCCATCCACCACAAACTTATAATTCTTCATATCTTTCCTTTAATTTTCATTTAAAATTGCACAGTTCAAGTGAATAGAATTTACAGTTGTAAATAGCAAAAGAAAAAAAAGCTCTCAGAGCTTTGAACAAATGGAAAAAATTGTGACTTTGTTGAGAAAAAACTCAATAGAACTATAATAAGGAATAAAGCAGTTCTTTCACTAAAGTGACAAATTGTTAAACCATTCATATTTAAGTTTTTCAAGTGAAACACAACAATATCTGTTAAAAATTACACCTTTGAAGATTTTTTTAAGCTGGTGTTTTTTTTTAATTCCCTTAAGTGATTGATTAATTATTAATCCCCTTAATTACAAATTGAATTTTCTTTTTTATTTACATAATAGTCCAAAGGACTTAGAAATTATCCTGAGTGGAAAGGAAATGCCCAGTTTTCTTTTTTGTTTTTGCATAAATAATTAAGTGGAAGTCACATTTTTATTTTCTTCTATCACTGTTAAATATTTTGACCCGTATAAAGCTTACTTGCAAAGTCCTTTAGCAGTAACTGCCCCAACCTTTTTCTCCTGCTGCAGACACCAGCCATTGTCCAGCTTCCTTACCTCTCCGGTTCAGGATTGGCTATGATACATTTACATGTTTCACTCAGCAATCTTAAAGCATAATTGAGTATCACTTAAGTATATATGTAAGTGATTATTGCTTGTTATTACCCTTCTTCATATCTGGTACTGCATTAATTGAAATCAAAACCTTAGGTGGGGAAAGGGGGAGAAAGCCCTAATATTAGCCTTTCTGGTACAACCTGCTATTAGAAAAAAGTTCCTTTAGGGGGATTAGTCCTCCTCAGTACCCCTAATATAAGCTTCTCCACATAACCACAGTCTACTTATTTTGGTAAAAGAGAAATCGTATTAGAATATGAAGTTAAATTACTTACTTTAACTATTATGTGTTTCAGATGGGCATCAAAGGCAGAAATTTTATTTATTGTCTGCACTGTCGAATTCCCATAGCCATAGGCCTGATACATAGAAGGCACTCAATAGTAATTTATTAAATGAATGAATAACTATAAACCCTTGTTTCTTTAAAAGCTATTGTAGTTTTCAATTGTGTAGAGGCTAAAAATCAAATACCATGATATGCTGGGGATCTGGAGTTCTCCAGTACCGTCCTTAGGCTCAGTGAGGACTCAGAAAAGCTGTTTACTCATAATTATGATTTATTACAGTGAAAGGAGACAGATTAAGATCAGCAGAGGGGAAAGGTAAAGGGGGTGAAGTCCAAAGTAAACCATAGGGACATATTTAATTTTCCCAGCTATCATGTGTGACGACACATGAGAAACATTGCCAACCGGGGAAGTTCACTGGAGCCTTGTTCTCCTGGGTTTTATGGACATCAGTCACATAAGTATGCAGGGGGCTCAGCTACTCAGATACCGCCTCACTTCCCAGCAAGAATAGGCATTCACCGTAAATCACAGAATTAAGATGCATCTGTCTCATCAGCCTGGTAGAGCATGGCCCAAGGCCTCAGGGATACAAAAATACAGAATCAAAAATCACACAGAATATTCCAGATTCCCAGAGATCATCTGACAGGAGCTGGCCAGGGAAAAAACGTTGTCCTTTCACTTCAAGTGTAGAGTTTTAGAGTTTAGCATCCCAGGGCTGCTGAGTTAACCTCTCCCTGCTCACAGGGCATGGCATATAGATCCTTTTCATAATATTTTACTAAATTCCTTTTCTAGAACCTTCATCTACCAATTCTGCTACTCCATCTCATATCTTCCCATAATCTGACTATATTGAATTTTTTCCCAGGGCACATATGTTATTTGATGTTTCCATGTTCTCAACCCTCTGTCAGATTAAGTATCACGGCCCTTTATGACCCACTTTGTTCAAATGTTTCAGTGACTGCTAGGTGGATTGTCTGAGATGACATTCTCTAAGTGGCTGCATGGCATATAAAGAAACAATCAAGACTTAAAGCTGGGAGTCCTGGATTCAAGTTTATTTTTCACCATTTAGTAACTAGGTGATTTTAAGTTTGTCAGGTAATCAAGGTTACGAAGGGATGATTTTCATGCTTATCTCATGGGAAATTGTGAGACTAAACTGATTTACTGACACTGAAAAACATAAGTAAAGATTTGATGGATGGGTTATATATGCATTTGTGTGTATTTTCTGATATATTGTCAACAAATTAGTTTGACAGAGGATTTTAATATATACAGATATATTAAATCCTTATTTTTAATATATAACACATTAAATATAAAAATATTATATATGTATATTAAAACCGTTTGTTTAAATCTAATTATCTGTTCATGTAAACTGCCACAATAGAAGAATTGGCTCTTATTATTTTTAATTGTATATTATGATTAGGAACAATCTGTCTCAATCTTTTTACAGTGCTTTTATGATAAGGCAAAGGATCACTAGGTCATGGTATTCATATATATGGCTCTCATCTGTTGTATTAAGACCACATAACTTTGAAACGAAACTAAAATTGAGAACCATAATGTGTGTATAATAGTTTTCCTTTCTTCATCTCTGTGATTGATGCCAAAACTGAAAACAAAACAAAAATCCTATGTTATCTTCCCCTGTTAAGCTGTCTACAGGACACAAGCTTAGTTGGCCCTAGTTCCCTTTATTTTTCTGTCCCTGTCCATCAATCTCTTGAATGAGAGGAAAAATGACATCAAGTGATGAGTGCTTATGAAGGTGGCAAAGCTTTTTGGCCACACTCTGCCGACTTGCTTATATCACTTAATAGAGTCACTATAGTTAAGCATTTCATTGCCCATGCTATAGCAACAGGTTTCAAAATATGGATAGGCTGTTTCTAAGAGACATTACTTTGCTTGACATAAAATTTATGTTTTATAACTCAAGATAGTTACATATCTATCAAAACAGAAGTAATAATGGAAAGTTAACAGAATGATAGCAGTCATCAACTTTCTTTGTTTAAAGCTACTGTCAGTACATTTTATCACGGAAAGTGTCTTCCAGCAAGACCTAGTTATAGCTTTGTTTGCTGCATGGCCACTCCCTTCTTTACCAAAGTGATGTATATTTATAGCCTTTTATAAGTATTTTGGGGCAGAAAAATAAATCACTTGGTGACAGATAGAATGCATGGTATATTCCCTCGACCTGTCTTTCACCTGAAGCTTATCTTTTATAAAATTATTAAAAACATTATTACCATTGACCCCTTTAGTGTCCAAAGTGAGTTTTGTGTAAAACTTTCTTTCAGGTTTCTCTTTCAGTGTTTCACATAGTTGAAGAAAATATTGAGGTTTAGGTCTGTGAATGCTGTTCTGTCTTTAGCTTCTGTCATAAATATCAAATTGTACATTTGGCTTTACACTTAGTGACACAAAACAATATTCATTCTGTCTTATGACTCCCACTTGTCCACTTCCTATTTCATATTCTCTTTCACATATGAGATGTATTGAACTCTGCCCACTGTGCTTCAGGTTTCTTGATAGATGGATGGTATTTTAATGAGGCTGAACACCAAAGATGACATTGCTATATTCTAGTTAGTTCAAGACCTATATTACACTTTCTTCAAAATATCTAGCATATCATGTGTCGAATAAATGTTGGTCTAACTCTTGAGAGGGTGTAAGAAGCTGAATTATTTTCATTTCATGGTAACATGTTTTTATTTTATTATGCTCATAATTTTGGAAGAAGATATTTCCTAGCTCCAAGGAAGAATTTAAATATTTTCAGCTCAATTAATGTGAGTGCTCATTTCAGAGAACAATAGGTTCATTAAAGGAAAGTTCTCAGATTGTTTTTAAAAAAAGGAATTGTTAAAATACCTTCAGAATAATATGAACTGAACAAAACTGCTATATCCTAAGAGGTTTGGGACTCTGAGTGCTGTCATTTTTTATTGAAGCAAATAGCATTAAAATTTTTATTTATTAATTATTTACTTACTCTTACACCCACATTGCTGTCGTTACTAGCTGCCATATTTAATCCCTGGGGATAAAAACATGTTATTAATGTAATAGAAATGCAACCCCAAAAAATGGTCTGTTTCACTCAGAGTATAAAGCTCATTTCCTAAATATGCCTCAAAAGGGAAACAACAATAAATGGAAATTTTAACTTGCCACAGTGCTAGATGGATGGACACATTGTCCTGGGATTTCTGAAGCTTTCAATAGTGAAATGTTTATAACAAACCCAAATTCATTTAATTGGTTAAATTACTGGCAAAATATCAGGTAGTATAATTCTTCAGGCACATTAAAATATATCTTGGGGATTAGACTGATATTTACTATTAATGCAAGATTTGGGGAATAAAAAGAAAAGCCCAGTTTAAAATATAAAGATGTGCTGCCTTCAGATTATATCTATATGTACATATGTACACACATATGTTATCACATATATATTTTGGCATACACTTGTATACATATTTTAAGAAAATAATTAGCAAGCAGACAATTGTAATATATATATCTACAATGTTTATAAATCTAAATTTGAATTCTGAATTAGATGATTTTGATATGAAAAAATTGTATCTGTGGAATTTAGTTTAATATTTACACATAGTTATGTCTTTTAATGTTCAGATGATCAGTGTAATTTGGTTTTAACAGTGTCACAATATAGTTTTCTGAAATTTCCCCTTGAATATTATAAATAAACTTTTATATATTTGTGTTACAAATACAATATCAAAATTATTTTTGAAAACAAGATCACAAAAAGGCAGGCTATTCATCTTAAAATTACTGAAGTGCAGATATATGTTTCATGAGGAAAGGGGTGATCATTCCAAAGTTTTAAATGAATTATGATTGTTTATTAAAACAATATATATTTCAGTATTTAAGCTTTATCATACCAAAGTTAGATACTTATAAATAAGTTCATCAAAGGAAGTCATAAATTTAATTTTATTACATGATTTGACAGTTTATCAATGAAAGGTTAGTGAACATACTCAATATGGAATAACAAAGAACAAATTTAGTCTCTTACATGAAACAACCAAAACTTGGAAAAAAATATATAAAACAGTGTTTTCTTTCAAGACCCTGGACATCTGTAAATGAAGGACAGTGGTTCCTGAGAGACAACAACAATAACAAAAATAAAGTGACGTCCTGTGTTTGCCCAGCTTATTGCCTTGAGAGAGTTTTCAGGTGAGGAAGGGGAACCCTGCTGGAGCCCAATGGGCTCCTGGAGTAGAGTAGTTAGAGTTGAGAGAGTCCAGGGAGATCAAGAAGGCTTGAGTTTCTAAGACAGAGCACCAGGGGGGTGAGAACTACACAGAATGGGAACATTATAGTTCTGAAGGGGGTCTCCATTAAGAATTGAGCAGTTGAGTGATCAGGATATGCCTGTGAGGAAACTATCTAAAGGGGTAAAAATACATTTAAATTGGATCAGAGGTAACAGTGCCTACAAACTATGTTTGGAATAGTTTTCTTTTACCCCAACCAGACTGGGAAACATCATGATGCACAGAACATTGGCTCAATAATAGAGACTAATTAGCTCTAGACTAAATGGTGTTCTATTAACCTATAACAAATTTAAAAAGTACCAAGGAATCAAGTGGTCTTGAAATAACTTAAATGAATCCCAACATAAAGTGCAAGAGAAACTGTAGGAATACAAAACCAACCAGTGCCCCAAAAGATAAAATGATAATCCCTAAAATTCAATAAAATATCAGGCATGGCAAGAAACAGCAAAAATTGTCCCAAGATAAGGAGAAAATTCAAACAATCAAAATAAAGCCAGCCAATATTGAAACAGATGTTAGAATTAGAAGAAAAAGTTGTTAAAACAATTATTTTTACTACATTGTATATTGCATCAAATATTGTATATTTAAAAAATTGAAACTAGAAAGTGAAAACTACGAAATGTTGAGTGAAGACATGGAAGATATAGAGAAGATCCAAATTAAAATTCTAAAAATGAAGACTACAAAATGTGAGGTGTAAAATTCACTGAATGCAGTTAATTATCCATTAGACTTTGTAAAAAATATCATAGTGAAATTAAAAATACAATAATAGAAAATATTCAAAATAATAGAAAATATTCAAAAAGAGAAAATATAAAGATATGAAAAGAGTATATATGCAAGCTATGAGACAACCTCAAACAAAATGTATATGTAATTGTAGTTCCCAATGGAGAGGAGGATAGACAGGAAAAATATATATATTTGTAAGAAGTAATGAGGGAGAGTTTCTTAATTCGATGAGTTTTACTTGAAAAGAAAATGCTCGTAGACATTACTTTTCCATGTAGTTCTAATTTTGTTTTTAAGACTAGTATTTTCAAGGATACCATTAATTAGGTCCCCATTTATAACTCTTAGGTTATCTTGGGTCCAACACATCCCTAGCCCCTTTTATTGGATTAAATTAAGCAATTCCAATTATGTCAATTTAACCTCATCCTCTAAGGAGCAACTAAAATCTGCTTTCAGATAACATCAAAGTTAGTTGAATAATTAAATATTATTTAAATTTACCGTTAAATTATCATAAAATCGATCATTTGACTTGGAGCTGTGAACTTTTAAATCAAGGCACACATATACATATGTCAATATTTTAGTTTAACCAATATTTATTGAAAGACTTTCAAGGAAAAAATTTTTTAAGTAGGTTAAAGAATTTGGGTGAAATTGATGAGGGGTGGGGTGGATATCCCATCTTTGATAATAATAATGTTTCTGTAATTGTGTTAGTTGCTGATGTAGTGTATGATTGTCTTCTGCCATTCACCACATACGCAGCATTTCATTTAATCCTTCTGTTAGAGGAGTGGCAGTGTGGAGATTTAATCCAGGCCTATATTTTTCTGTAGATAAGTTCTGAACAATGTCACTATTTTACTTTGCTTTAGTAGAAGTATCAGTAAAATCTCAGTAGCATTTTGACAGATAAAGAGTTTACCATTGCTTTTAAATCTTTCTCTTATTTTCTGTTTTCTTGCAGTCTCTTAGCCTACATTCTCTAAGAAAAATCACACTAATTCTTTAAATTATAAAGAAATATAATTGTTAATGCATATTATGGTTCATTATAAATAATTTTCAGAATAAATGTTAACGGCCTTCTTTAATAAGACTCTATGAAGGTTTATTAGATAGAAACCACTGAGATGTACGAAGTCACCTTCTGATTGATAATAATGTGAGTGTAGCTTCTTGTAACTTAATGTTTTTTCAGCAGCATGAAACATCATGTGATTCTCCTTATTTTCATTTTCTAAATCATGCAAATGTGGTTCCTCTACATGTTGAACATAAAACACAATGTGTGAAATCTGTCATACCTAGGACTTATTTTTACCATATTCTTCTTCAAAGTATTTTTATGCTATTAGAATTTCTAAATAATCATAAATTAATACACTGGCCAGTGTTTGGAGGAAAGCAGTTTTACGAAGTGACAGGTTCAACCACTTGTTTGAATTGTTACAGCTATTTTTCTTTAATAACTGTAATTAAGTTGACAAAATCAACTGTAAAAAAAGAATGACGATACTTCAGTGAAGAAGGTGGTGGTCATGTTTAGTTCATTTTTATTGTATAAATTCATAGTACTTACAACATTAATGTCTATCAAGGGTATCAGTTCTTAACTGCAGTGATATTGGTTTGTCTGTTTAATGAGAAAAGTTTCAAATAATCTGTTGCTTACATAGAAAAGTACATTCACTATAATTCCCATAATAATTTATTACTCACGAATATGGCAGTAGGTTTCCATTCATGAGAGTAGGAGTGAGATTAAAGTTTACAAAATATAAATAATAAACTTTTAAATTTGTTGGTTAGTGATGATTAAAGTTATATTTATGTCTTAAACGTAATTATCTTTGTGCTTGTGAGTTACAGTCATTCTCATTTTTGTAACTCACAGTTGTGATTGTGCATTACTAAGTAAGCAAACGATAGCTGAAGAAAACAGCAAAAATATACATGTATGGCAGAGGCACGTATATGTATATTTTTTTAGTAACATTAAAAAGCCGCTATAAACAAATTAAATGCAATCCATATTGCATGTGGAAATTCCCCAAATAGGGTACATGTCACATTCTATGAATCTTTTAGTAATATTTACTATAGTATTATATGTTATTTGCCTGTGTGGTTATTCTTTAATAATTAACTTCTTTGGGCAACATAAATATAACCTTTGGAGTAGTTCTAGAAAGCATACATGAAAATTAGTTTATGTGGTTTTCTTTTTCTTGTAAACTGGTACTGTTAAGAATTTAAGGAGATTTACTAAAGTTACAGTGAAATCTGTATAATACGCTCCATCTGTTAAGAAAAGTTGCCTGTGATGATTTTAACCTTCTTTCTTCATATGTTTTGTTGGGGCTTCTTGTCTGATGTGTGTATGTCTTTGGAAGTTTCTTGCGACTGGCATTATCTTTGAAAGGCATCCTTACCAGTAGAGCATATGAGCCAGAGGCTATAAGGCACAGATAGATGAGTGAAGACGGAAGCAGTTGAATTATAAGCAGTAGATAAGATTCAATCAATGATGCATATTTATACAATGTCATTGCAAAATCAAGTGCTCCTCTGGTATATTTATATCAATGTAAATACCTATTATACCATAGGAATTTTGAAGGCAATGTGAAGCACATGAATCTTACGCAGAGGAGAAAGGAATACATGGTGTATTGGAGGTAAAAATCAAACTCTCATAAGGGAGCAGAGAAGAGAGTTGTTAATCCTTATATGGCTTGCAAAAAGTGCAAATTGTGCTTTTGGAATGGATTATCAAATATTTTTTCTACTCTTTTAGAAGAAGCCTCTTGAAAGAACAATTTATAAGGGCCTCCAGTAGTTCTGTTACAAGCCTAGACAATCTCAAGGGGTACTTAATTACAGGTATATACTTTGTATCTCTCCCAGCCTAAAAAGAAAATATCCACTCCCGCTACCCCTCTAGTCAGTGGGCTTTCATGTTTCACAGTGACTCTGCTGGTAGCTTCTCCAAATCAGACTTCTGACCCTGCACCTCTGATTTCTGGCTGCTGAATTCCTTTTTCTTAAGAAGCGAATTTTCCATCCGCTCAGTTACTTTTTTCCTCTGGTACAAATCTAGAACTTTATCTTGTCAATTTTTTAAACTTTTTATCTTTCCTTACTGTCTGTCTCAGAATTTCATGTTCTGCCTCTGATACTTGCAAGGCCCTGCTTTTGAAGACTTCAGACTGGCTTTTTCCTGGATCTCAGTGTTTCCCTGAAATTGCCTAGAATTGCCGACCTGGAAATGTGTGGTATTTGACTCTTCTCTTAGGCTCCTGCTTCCATCTAAATTCTTTTTTTTCCTCTTTGAGCTGGTCCTTCTTTTAAGCTTGTGCTGCCACATCTCTGTCTCCATTTTTCACTTCAGAAGCCAAGTAACAGATTATGCTAAATCTCATTTGAAAATCCGCATTAAGATTGCAAACTTGAAGACATATTCAGTTCTCAGTCGCAGTAGCTGTGTAACCTTTGATGGGCCAGTTGACTTCTCTAAATGTCAAGCATTATTTGAATGCTTTATGTCATCCTTTTCGGGTCTAGAATATAATGACTTTATAAATCTAACTCAATTATTTGAAATAATGTATAAACTTAATATCCAAGTGCACAAGTGCATTACTGTTATATTTTGCTGCCATATAATTTTATAATGATATATAAAGTTTTTAAGCTGTACCTTTGGAAATGATTTTGATACGTGGAATATCCTTTGCTTAAAGGAGTGAACCAGGATTAGGAAGGAGACCAGCCAGATATGTTTCAATGCTATGCTTTTGTGAAATATTATGCCAAATTATGTGAAATATTTCATGATTTCTGGTCTATAAAATGGCTATTTTACATAACTCGACCTAATAAAATTTGAATATAAAATTTCCCTTTTTGACATATAGAAAACTTTGAATTATAGTAGTACACATATTACACAAGAGGTCACCTTGTTCCATCCTCATGTAAATAGTAGGAGGTATTTTATCTTTGATATATTTTTAAGATCATGTAAAGTCCCATATTAATTTTTACACAGATTTTACTATATTTTGATAATTTATCACATTTAATAACTTACATTTATCTTTTATGAACTTTGAACTGCTCATTATTTCCATTTTATTATAATTATAAATATTTAAAATTTTATTGCCATAGCATATATTAAATTCATATTTATATAGAAAGTTCTCAAGGGAAATATAAAACACCCATAGAAAATAGTTATTTAGTATAATATAAATTAAATGGCTATTTCATGTAATGCAAATGACACTATATTAGTTACAGAATTTTTATTGTTTGGGAGTTATTAATATTTAAGATCAGTGACATGAGAATGAATATGCTTGGCACATTACTTTAGAGCACAAAGGATTGCAACCAAAAATGGTACACAGAGCAAAGCCACTACTTGTATTTTCTCTAAACGTTTTCTATTTTGAGACTCAGACCTATGGAAGAAAAAGGAAAGTAAATTTTATATCCATTTGAGAAAAATACTTTTTCTAGAATACAAATAGAATGAAAAACTAAGAAGAATGAAAAACAAACACAACCCGAGTAATAATTTCTAAGGCATATTTTTCTCCTGTCTTAGGGTGGAAGGAAAATTTACTGAGCTAAGCTTAGTATTTATGAGAAGTTTTCACATTGTCATTTTACTAATCCATGAATATAAGGATTAATCACTTCTTCCTGTGGCACAATATGTTCCTGTCAAGTCGAATTCTTTTTAAAAGAAAATCCACTAGCCTGAACATTTCAGATAACAAAAATAAAACTAAATTTGTTAAACTTTCCTGTGTTTACAAGTAAATATGTCTTATTTATACATGTTTAAAAATGATATAATCCTGATGAAAAACACTGAATCACATTGTAACCCAAAATGGCATGTGGCCTATAATATTAATAACTAACTTTCATAATTTTCTAATCTATTTGAGCCCTTTAAATGAATGTATTACCATTATGTGCAACTTGTGCTACAAATTTACATAGTATGTTACTATGAATGACACCATAATTAAATGCACTAGATTGATGCAGAAAATATTTTATCTTTCAATACATGATTATAAAATACCAACAATGAAAAATACTCTTCATATCAAAAGCTTGCCCACTCCCACCTGCCAATGATGGAAAATAAATTTATTACTAGTAGTTAAGCAGAGATTATTAATTCTCAAATCACATTTCCAATATTTGTAGGTAAAGTAAGTCAAATAAAAATGATTTGCCCCGTGTTGACAGGAATTATATAATTATGAGCACTGTGCCCTATGGGACTGGCCTACTTCAACTTTACTAATTTCAGTTTAAAGTGAAATAAATGCATATTGAATATTTTTTATGTGCAAGCAATAGACTAGATGTCAGAGAAATAAGGTGTCACTGTATTTTACCTGTATAAGTTAGGTTAGTTCAATTCGACAACCACTTTTTGAGCATAAACTAGGTGCTGGTCACTCACTGTCCCCGGGGGCACAAAATAAACTAGATGTGGGAGCAGTCTTTGAAAAAATTACAATCATATAAATTTTCAGACAGCCATGATCCACTGGAAAAATCCAATGGCAAAATCAGGCAATGATAATTATGAGATAAAAGCTAATATTGTGCAGGTGTTTTTCTTTACTTGTGCTTTTTTGCCAGCAATGTGTATGTAAAACTTCTGAATTATGTTTACTCAAGTATTAACGAACTGGATTAAATCCTTAGCTATTAAGCAGAGTCAAAACCTTGTATTTGCCTTGTCAAATACATTATATTCCACTCAGGCAAACTATCAGACAATCTTTTATGACCCTGGATGGGTCATATTATACAAGTTAACTATTAATTATTTCTCAGAAGAAATAAAACTTTCAAGCATTTGTTATCTTATTGGAACTTGTAAATGTGTCACGGAAAGCAAAAGATTTGTAGACTCATTTTCTACTTTGGGGTATAGATGTGATTTCTTGGACTATATGAATATAAAATGAAAAGTGAGACCATTCCTCTCCACTGCACATTATTATTTCTCTATTTAAAAGTAGCATGAATGGGAAGAAAGGGAGTAAAAAAGAAAAAGAAAGGTGATTTTTTTTTTGCTTCCCTTTAAAAATATCTTTTAACAAGACCACTGTAATCAAAGTATGGTTTTGTCTACCAAGTTTTAGGTTAGATATAGTCCCTTTAATGCAATAAAGCATAATAAGTGTAAGTTTTTCCCTTGCAGTGAATATTTCTTGTTTTCATGTTCCTATTTGATGTCTTTTACATTGAAGTCTTAGAACCTGTAAATCACATATTCAGAATTCTTCTTAAGCTGTGACAGTGACATATTTAACATTTAGAGTTATCTTTTATAGTATAATTTATTTTCCTTTTCAATGCAGTGTTCAGTATGTAATAATAATTAGTTGGAAAATTTATTTGTAAGTACAATTAAAATATTTGAAATTAGTTTGGCATGAGGGAAAATATAATATGAACTGAGTTAATTCATAAATTAGAAGTGTATGTGTTTGCTGTAATGTAAGTTTATCATTGCGTGCATATGGTAAAGCTATATGAACCATATGTCTTCATTTTCAGGATAACATATGGAAAGTATTTAAAATAAGTACATTGTGAAAATATGACAGGTTTGCTAAAGGGTACTTTTCTAGTAAATAAACAATATTCCATGTGAATGAAGCATGAACAATGGATAATAATACATTTCAGCTAGAAATCTTAGGTCGTTCAAATTGACAGTTTAAGTACTTAAAGAGGATTACTGCACTAAGGTCATCATTATTGTTAGTATAACCTTTATTGTGTAAGTGTATGTGTGCATGTGTGTGTGTGTGTGTGTGTGTTCGTATGTGACATGGTGAGACAGTTATGATGATTCTAATCACATTAAGCAATGGTAAAAAAAACCCTTCTAATAATAGTTGAATAGTGCTCATAACCTCTACACGAGTTGGAATATCAAAGGGACTATCAACTATCATGGTTTCCAAAAATATACTTACATATCTAAATTGTAACATTTCAGTAAAGGTATTGAGGAATATCAAGATTTAGATTTGTTTATATTCAAAGATGCAAACAGCACAATAATGGTCACAATCTTTTTTTAAAACTTAATTTTATTTCTTTATTGCAGGAAAAATTATTTAAATCTGTAGTGCTTTACAATTTTCAAAAGTTCCACACAGATTATTTCATATAATCCCTAAATAACCCTTTTTTCCCCACCCCTATAATGCCCCCCTTCCCTCTCCCCACTGGTAACCACTAGGTTGTTCTCTATATCTGTGAGTGTACTTTTTTTGGTTTGTTTTATTAACTAGTTTGTTGTATTTTTTAGATTCTACAGATAAGTGATATCATACAGTATTTGTCTTTCTCTTTCTGACTTATTTCACTTAACATAATGCCCTCTAAGTCTATCCAAGTTGCTGCAAATGCCAAATTTCATTCTTTTTTATGGATGAGTAGAATTTCATTGTGTATGTATATATACACAACGTGTGTGTGTGTATATATGTATATATATCTCACATCTTTATCCACTTATCTGTTGATGGACACTTAGGTTGCTTCCATACTTTGGCAATTGTAAATAATGCTACTGTGAACAGTGTGGTGCATGTATCTTTTTGAATTAGTGTTTTAGTTTTTTTTTTTCGGATATATACCCAGGAGTGGAATTGCTGGGTCATAATTACAGGCCAATTTCACTGATTAACATAGATGCAAAAATCCTCAACAAAATATTAGGAAACCAAATCCAACAATACATTAAAAGGATCATACACCCCAGGCTTCCCTGGTGGTGCAGTGGTTAAGAATCCTCCTGCCAATGCAGGGGACATGGGTTCAAGCCCTGGTCCAGGAAGATCCCACATGCCATGGAGCAACTAAGCCCATGCACCACAACTACTGAGCCTGTGCTCTAGAGCCTGCGAGCCACAACTACTGAGCCCACATGCCATAACTACTGAAGCCCGCATGCCTAGGGCCCGTGCTCCACAACAAGAGAAGCCACTGCAATGAGAAGCCTGCACACCGCAAAGAAGAGTAGCCCTTGCTCGCCACAACTAGAGAAAGCCCACACACTGCAACAAAGACCCAACACAGCCAAAAATAAATAAATAAAATGAATGTATAAAACAAAAACCAAAAAACGGATCATACACCTCCATCAAGTGGGATATATCCCAGGGATGCAAGGGATGTTTGTCAGTATCTGCAAATCAATCAATGTGATACACCACATTAACAAATTGAATGTAAATTGATACAGCCACTATGGAGAACAGTATGGAGGTTCCTCAAAAAACTAAAAATAGAACTACCATACGACCCAGAAATCCCACTACTGGGCATATACCCTGAGAAAACCATAATTCGAAAAGAGTCATGTACCACAACGTTCATTGCAGCTCTATTTACAATAGCCAGGACATGAAAGCAACCTAAGTGTCCATCAGCAGATGAATGGATCAAGAAGATGTGGCACATATATACAATGGAATATTACTCAGCCATAAAAAGAAATGAAATTGAGTTACTTGCAGCGAGATGGATGGACCTAGAGACTGTCATACAGAGTGAAGCAAGTCAGAAAGAGAAAAACAAATACCGTATGCTAACACATATATATGGAATCTAAAAAAAAAAGGTTCTGAAGAACCTAGGGGCAGGACAGGAATAAAGATGCAGATGTAGAGAATGGACTTGAGGACACGGGAGTGGGAAGGGTAAACTGCTATGAAGTGAGAGAGTGACATGGACATATATACACTACCAAATGTAAAATAGATAGGTAGGGAGATCAGCTCGGTGCTTTGTGTCCACCTAGAGGGGTGGGATAAGGAGGGTGGGAGGGAGATGCAAGAGGGAGGAGATACGGGGATGTGTGTATATGTATAGCTGATTCACTTTGTTATACAGCAGAAACCAACACACCATTGTAAAACAATTATACTCCAATAAAGATGTTTTAAAAAAATGTATATTGCAAAGAAACAGAAAAAAAAAGAATCAAAATCATATGATCATCTCAGTAGATGCAGAAAAAGCTTTTGATAAAGTTCAGCATCCATTTATGATAGAAACTCTCCAGAAAGTGGGCATAGAGGGAACATATCTCAATAGAATGAAACCTATATATGACAAATCCACAGCTAACATCATAGTCATTGGTGGAAAGCTGAAATCATTCCCTTTTAAATCAAGAATAAGACAAGGATTCCCACTCTTGCCACTTTTATTCAACATAGTTTTGGGAGTCCTAGCCACAGCAATCAGAGAAGAAAACGAAATAAAAGGAATCCAAGTTGGAAAGGAAGAAATAAAACTGTCACTATTTTCAGATGACATGATACTTACTATGCATAGAAAATTCTAAAGAAAATCCTAAAGGACCTCCCTGGTGGCGCAGTGGTTAAGAAACTGCTTGCCAATGCAGGGGACACAGGTTTGATCCCTGTTCCAGGAAGATCCCACATGCCATGGAGCAAATAAGCCCGTGCGCCACAACTACTGAGCCTGTGCTCTAGAGCCCATGAGCCACAAGTACTGAAGCACTCGTGCCTAGAGCCTATGCTCCACAACAAGAGAAGCCACCCCACCGCAATGAGAAGTCCACACAGCGCATCAAAGAGTAGCCCCCGCTCACTGCAACTAGAGAAAGCTGACGTGCAGCAACGAAGACCCAATGCAGCCATAAATAAATAGATAGCTAGATAAATAAATAAATTTAAAAGAAAGAAAATCCTAAAGACACCACCAGAAAACTACTAGAGCTCATCAATGAATTTGGTAAAGTTACAGGATACAAAATGAATGTTCAGAAAACTGTTGCATTTCTATACACTAACAGTAAACTATCAGAAAGAGAAATTCAGGAAACAATCCCACTTACCATCATATCAAAAAGAATAAAATACCTAGGAATAAACCTACCTAAGGAGGTAAAAGACCTGTACTCAGAAAACAATAAGACACTAATGAAAGAAATTGAATACAACACAAACAGATGGAAAGATATACCATGTTCTTGGATTGGAATAATTAATATTGTTAAAATGGCCACACTGCCCAAAGCAATCTACACACTCAGTGAAATCCCTATCAAAATACCAATGGCATTTTTCAAAGGACTAGAACAAAGAATTTCAAAATTTGTGTGGAAACACAAAAGTATAGTTCAAGTTCACTGTTTCCTTATTGATATTCTGTCTGAATGATCTATTCATTGTTGAAAGGGGTGTTGAAGTCCCCTATTATGATTGTATAATCATTTCTATTGTATTGAACTATTATTTGCATATCACTCTTTGATGGAGCTGTAGAATTTTATTCACTAAGGTTTAACTTAAAAATTTTCGTTCTTTTTTATAAGTGCGTTTCTCTGATTATATTGTATTTTAGTAGAATTTTATGGAAGTATATCATCAATATAGACAAGGACACAAATTGAAGTTGCAATAACTGAAATGAATTATCACACAGTTAACATGTGCATATTGTGACCTCTCAGATCAAGACTTAGAAATTTACTGGAACTCCAGAAGCAGCCCACAAAGCCCCTCTCTGTGTCCCTCTCCAAAGGTACATATAATCTGACTTTAGACAACAACAATTATATTTACCTGTTTTTGAAATTTATACAAATGGGGTCACAAAGTGTTACTATTAGTACTGCTATTTTAATGATGTTTTATCATTAATATTACAACATAATTTTGGAGCTTGAGGATGTTCTTGTAGTCAAACACAATTTTCCATTTATAACCTATTTCAAATTAGAAAAGTCAGTTTATATTCATTATAGCAAAATATTTTCTCATATTTTCCATACTTAATTTAGTTTTACTTAATTTGGCATAGGCTGACAAAGGATAGCTAAAGATCCTCATTTCTGATGTGTTTTCCTTAACTCTTTTATCCTTTCTCTCCTATGCATGCATTATGAGTTAAAGGCTGTGCTCTTTGGTTAATAAATATTTGTATTGCTTTCTCATTGTGGATTGCAAATGTCATCTTATTAAAATTACCTTTGTTACCTCTTTAATGCCATTTGTCTAATTTTGGAAACAATACTGATTTAATTTTCTTTGTACTTGTTTACTTTCAAAATATTCTCTAATTATTATATTTTATTTTTAATTCAAACACAAATTACACAAATGAATAATTAAAATCATTTTTTTATAATAAAAAATCAGTCATTTTCTCTTATGTTAGCCACTTACTGTTTAGGATATGGGGATAATTTCACTACACATACATCTGTATTGTAAATGATGGACCGATATAGTTAGATGAACTGGATAACTTGCCAGGTGTTTCCTTTCTTTACAGCTTTCTCAAGGATGATTGTATTATATATTTGGAAGCCCTTCTGTTTTATCAAAAGTATATAAGGCACTAATACTTTTCTACTAAAACTAACAGTTAAATTTAATGACATCTTTGTAGTGATAAGTAGCAAGTCTTTTGGTAGACCCTGTATAAAAATATGAAATGTAAAATAATTGTCTTAGCAGGTACAATTTGTCAACTTCAAAGCTGTATTTCATTAGCACACATAAAAGTATAAATTCTGAGATCCACAAACAAAATTACTTATGTAAAAGTTACTTGTACATTTGAACACTTTGGAAAATTGACATCAAAGTCACCTTTCCTAAATAAAAATGACCTATATAATTTTTGTATTATTTTAAAATTAGTATAAAATATTTTGGTATGGCTATGGAAATATTTTATTAAATACTACCCTGTAAATATAAAATAAGCTTTTAAATTTTGTCACACAAAAATCTATTTTTTCTCAACTTGCTCATAATTTGCTTACACCTTCATAAAGGCGCTTAAAATAAATAATTAGAAACACATAAGTGATTTTGGGAGAGCTTGATTATCTAAATGCTGTTATGTATTTGTTCAAATGATATATTTTAAAATATAACGACACAAATCATCACAACGCTTTACTTCTTCATTATAGGACAGCTGCTAATTTATTATTATAAATATTCTCCGCAAGATACAGTAAGATTTATGAAATAAACATTAAATTGCCATTTAAAAAAAATGGGGCCATAGATTTTTTTTGTTTGTTTGTTTGTTTGCGGTACAGGGGCCTCTCACCGCTGCGGCCCCTCCCGCCGCGGAGCACAGGTTTCGGACGCGCAGGCCCAGCGGCCACGGCCCACGGGCCCAGCCGCTCCGCGGCATATGGGATCTTACCGGACCGGGGCACGAACCCGTGTCCCCTGCATCGGCAGGCGGACGCTCAACCACTGCGCCACCAGGGAAGCCCGGGGCCATAGTTTTATGTGTACCATTTATGACTTAAGTAGCTAACTCAAATTTAGTTTCCTTTTCTGTGAAATAAGATTAATAATCTTTGCCCGATATCCTTGTGGATTTCTCAGGAAAATAAAGTTGAAAAAATTATTTGAAATTATAAAGCACCACCCAGATATTAGGTGGCATTAGGCTTAGTGACAAAACTCCAATTGAATTCATTTAATTACTATGATCTGTATATTTAATCTATATTTTAAAAAGAAGTATTATTTCAATTTTCATAAAATTATATATGTTAAAATTGACTACACATTTCTATTCAATCATATTTCTGGCTACTATGCAAGAAATGAGAGAGAAATTATATTAAAACAAAATTTTATAGCTTTTTCTAGATTGTACTTCATTTAAATCGAGTTGCTCCTTTCTTATGTTAATTTAAAACACTATTATTATTATTATTATCTTATTCAATATATCAGAAAGTCTGTTGAACATTATCAAAAAAATGATCACATTTTATTCTGTCATGTCAACATTTATAATAAATAATATAAAAGATGAAACTCCAGTTTAGACATTAATATTTAATTATATATGCACATGTGGTTTTAGAATGCTTATTAATCAGAAGATTAAAATGCATAGCATCATGATTTCAATAAATATTTTTCTTTAGTAGCAACCTTAATCCTAATTCCAAAAGCATTTGTTTGGTACATATTGATAGAAATTAGCTTGACATTTAGACATTTCCCGTTAGCTTTAGTAGAATCTGATGAAATCGTTATTTCTGTGTACTGTTGTAGGCAAGTTGGGAATGAATCTTTACTCATCCTCGATGTATATTTTCAATTGTAAACTCTATTTACATTTTGGTTTAGTGATAATCACAGGCTCATGGCTGTAGTTGCAATAGGAAATCTGGAAGAATTTTAATAGATTAGAAAAAAGTAGAAGATTGTTGAGTTTCCCTCTAGAAATTTGTGACATCTACAAACTAAAAAGACTGGTTCTTTTATACCATATGGATGAAATTGTTCTGTTATACACATTGGTCAACCGTTGTTTTGTATTCTGAGAAACCAAGATAATGGCTTTTGGGGAGCTTCACAAGAAAGAAAATTCTCACCATGAACACAAAGACAACAAACCATTTAACATTTGTCTATCTAAGTATACATTATAATATATTAAGGCACATTTCTTTTTAGTGAAATAACATTTTTACTTTTCAAAAAGATAAACGGAGTACATTAAAATTTTGAAGGATTTGAGCGAAACATTGATTTTAATTGGACAGTGCCAAACCAAAACGGTTGGAGCGCTCCATCAAGAGGTGCTGGGAAAGGTTTTTATAGAAAAGATGTGGAAGCAAAGCAAGAAAAATGATTTGATTGACTGTAGCTTAAGTGGTTGCATTATTCGGGAAAGAGTAGTTGACTTTTTATTATTAGCTCTTTCTAAGTTTTGTATACTTGGATTTGGGTGCATTGTCTCTGATGTAGGTTTCAATTTGCTTACATTGGCCAACAAGGCATTAGAGCCACCTCAGGCTAATGGCTTTCATGTTTAATACTTGCCCTCTTTTGGTCATCCTCTCCTACGTGAGCAAAATTTGGTATTAGCACCACTCTCACTGACCATCAAGGTTCAGTTGTTCTCGTCTAATTGTGAAGCTCATAGGTGTGATTTCAAGTCTGTGGAAGAACTGGTTTTGCTGTTCATCTCATTGTTCAACTTGTTTCTGTTGCTCCAAGTTCAGTGAGACCATTTCTTGTAGTGCTGATGGCTGCTAACATATATTTAAGACCATGGAGAGAAGACAATGTACCTGGGAGTCTACAGTGCTGATTTCAGGAGGGTAATGCCAAGAGACTGGCATCTGCTCCTTAGCGAGTATCCCCATGAACGTAACAAATTGGTATCAAATAAATCAAAGAATGTATCTGAATAGACATCAATCTCATTTAGCCAAATAGCTTGTTAATTTGTTGTTTCTGAGTTTCTATAATACCAGAAGTGTTGATCCAGGTACGGTAGGAGGCATTTGCTTTGGTACAGATTCCTCTTTTATAAGCCAACGAGTAATCTAAAGCAATGCTCTTATCTAAAACTACCTTATCAGCTCAAAATAATCCTATGTGAAAGAGGCATATTTTGCAGTGGCTACTATTCATTCCCTGCCTTTGAAAATTCCCCAGGAAGTTTCGCAGTTTAGAAGTTCAGTTGGTAGATTGTTCCATCTCATTTAACCAGTCTCTTAGTCCTGTGAATAGGTCAATTCAGTTAAACAGTTATCTCATTTCAAGAGATAATATTGCAGGTGGGCTCCCAAAGTTAGGTCTATGTGTTGAAAGCAATCAGGAATTTAATAAGAGGCACTTTTCTGGAGACAAAAGAAAAACAAAGGTAATTGATGGAGCAGATTATAAATCAGTTTCTGAGTCCAGAGGGCAGCCAGTTGATATTCCCAGGTGGCAGGTTCCTAGACATTGGGCTCAAAGCATCTTTTGTAGTCTGAATGTCTCTGGCGATGTCATCAGACATTCTAGTGAACTTTTTGAGTGACCCACACAACAACAGATGAAAAAGTTGTTCATACATGAGCTGTTATCTTGATTTCTCTGAAATTTATATCAAGTCATCTAGCTTTAGGTTACAAGGCTTCAAGAAAAGGGAAGATTTCATTTTTATAATTACAAGTCAGAAAGATGGAAGAAAATTGGAAAGGCTAGTTTGGAGAGTTGTAGCCAGATATTGGAGGAAACTAGAAAAATTCAGGATCCAGTCCAAGAATGGTGATTTATGTATATTCTAAAATACTATGATTCCAGGTACAGCTTTGATGATATCTAATGGCCTTTAAGTTCTGAAACCAGAATTTTTAAAAGATAAACTGAGGTACATTAAGAGTTTATTTGAGCAAACATTGATTCCAAACCGGCAGCTGCCAAACCGAAAATGGTTGAGAGCACTCCCTTGACAGGAGCTAAGGGGAGGCTTTTATAGAAAAGGCGGGAAGCAAAGCAAACAAATTAGATTCGATGGGCTGTAGCTTAATGGATCACCTTGTGTGGGGAAGGCTGATTAACTGTTTGTGATTAGGTGTTCTTAAATTTAATTTTCTCAGATTTGAGTGCGTTAACTCTGGCTTAGGTTTCAGTTTGCTTACACAGCCCACTGAGGCATTACAGCTTCCTTAGTCTAATGACCTCCTCTTTAATTACTTTAACAAATGTATTATTTTCAAGCACAGTGATACTTTCAAGTTATTAGTCACTCTGAATTACATTAAATTGACTGTTACTACTATATGCAAGAGCAGTTAGAATGATACATAATGCTGGAAAATTTGGGAGAAATCATGAATATGTTTAACTGAATCCTCAAAATAAAATTCCATTAAAATGTTAGTTTTTGTTTGAATCCATAGCAACATATTCTTCTAGTTTGTCCATCCGGCAAAGGCATGACGATAAATTTGAACAATATTTAGTACTTAGAAATTTGTTTTTTAATAACCTGAACTTTGAAAATTAACACGTATGTCCATTACCTTCTGGGCATTTGATCTTGCCTCCTGCTTTAACATTATATGACATTATATAACATTTCACAGTTTCTTTAAAAGCAGGTGTGAAATAAGTTTGGTCTAGTTTTATCATATTTGACCTCAAGAAGCTATTAGAAGAAAAAACTTGTAAAAGGATAATTACTTTATAATTTTAGTGCTGTGAAATGTGGTGTGCAGTAGGAGAACAGAGGACACATGCATCCAAACACAGATGCTGGGTTAGGGAAGGTTTCCTGGAGTTGATCGTTATATAGTAGTTAATTAGGTGTAAATTGGGGAAGGGACAGGAGGAATGGTTTTAATTATTTTAAAGAAAGACAAGGGAACAAACCTATTAGTTCAAATATGGCCCTCCAAGCCAAGCTCTTCTCAGTTAAATAGTCAGTGATTGCGCCGTCAGAAGTCATACTTCTCCCTCCCCAGGGTTTCAAACTACTATTACTATTTTGTTATTAAAGGCTATTATTTAACTTCGAGAAAATTGTCATAACGTATCTAATGGCCAAGAATTCTGTGACCTATTAGGAGAAATAACTTATGGATAAAGTCTCTCTATGTATCTAATGCTGAAACTGCAATTTTGATGTCACCTTCATGATAAAATTCAGTAAATGAGCATAATATGCTAGACTATGATTATCCAAGTTCTTTTCTCAGGAACTAACAAAAATAGTCAATTCTTTTCTACACTAACTTTAAGGGATTGTATCTTTCTGTAGTGTCTACATACTCCTTTTTTTGTTCTATTCTTTCTTGACATAAGGTTATCAAAATTCTACACAATATAAAACATTCTATTTGATCCCTTTTCTACTCTCTTCTTCTCTATACCTCCTTCTCCCCACCATCAAATTCTTTATTTGATTAGTTCCTACTAAACATTAAGTTTCTACTTTAAGGAACTATCATTAGAAGAGATACCAATGAGCCATAAATCTAATTCAGGCTCCACATATTATCTCAACTATCTTTTACTTTCATTCATAAAATGTTTTTCTTTTATATGTTTTTCTTTTATATTTGCTTAAGGTATTTTTCTCCTGTGACTAGATCATAAGCTCTCTGAGGGTAGCAATCTTGCTTCTCTTAACCACTTTTGTTTCTATCTAGCACTTAAGAAAGCCTCAAAACATATTTGTGAACAGAATGAATTGGTGGGCAAATGGATACGAGATCAAATACACTGTATATTTTAATATTATAATTCTCTAAGTCAAGAAGAAATTATTTTTGGCTGCCTCATCATTTTATATAGACTTGCACAGAACTGAAAGCCAAATTTCGAAAGTTTATTATTAAACTTAATGGCTCCATCTCATACTGAATGCTGAATTTTTTGCAGCTGTCAAACTTTATACTGGTTCCCATTGACTCCAACCTTAGTAGAGCCTAGAGTATAGGTTCTGGCTTCAAACTAATCTTCACTTTAATTTTTGTTTCAGTCTTACTACGTTGTAACCTAGAGCACATTACTTAACCTAAGTTGCAGTTTCCTCGTCTATAAAATTAGTAACATAAAACCTACCATATTAGAACCAATAGAAAGGGTACTTATATAGAGACAGAGATTTCTTGTAAGGAATTGGCTCGTAATTATGGAGATTGGCAAGTCCAAAATCTGAAGCGTGGGCCAGCGGGCTGTAGACCTAGGAGAGCGGATGTTGCAGATGAAGAGTCTGAAGGACATCTTCTGGAGAATCTTGCTGTTGCTCAGGGAAAGCTGGTCTTTTGTTCTATTCAGGATGAGGCCCATTCACATTATGGAGGGCAATCTGATATACACAATAATCAATGACTTAAATGTTAATTTAATCTACAGAGCCTCACAGAAACACCCAGAAGAATGTTTGATTATCCCTCTTGGGCACCCCGTGGCACAGCCAAATTGACACAAAATGAACTATCACACATACCAAAAAGGGCCTGTATAAGACATCAAGAAATCATGCATAATAGACTGTCTGATGCATATTAAGTTCTTAGAAGATGTTATCATGTTTGTTATTGTGTAAAAAAATAGTAATGATTATCAGTCTTTTTATGTCTAATTTTTCCACAAGTATCATGAAAATTAAACATGTATCTGGTACAGTAATGGAAATATTATTACTTTAAAGGAAGTATCGATATTTATATCTCTTTAATATCTATATCTCTTGAATAGTTGTTAACATCCCTTAAATTTTTCGTTAGTTTGGTTATTTTAGCTCCTATGATACTGACCTAAACTATAAGCTCTAGCAATAATGGAACACTTGATGGGTTTTCAACTATTAAGCTTTTATACTTATTACTTAATGAACTCTTATTCATCACTCAATGTCCAGCTCAAATATTACCTCATTTTTAAAGCTTTTCATGATATCATTAATACCCTAGACTGTCTCTCAAATCATATCATTGTTTCTAATTTTATCATAATATATTCATCAATCGATATTCAGTGTTTAGAATTAGATTTTAAAAAGCTATGATTCCAAACTTTTTTTTTTTTTTGATTCGCTGAGCAGTAGACTTGAGATTAGATACTTTCTCAATTCAGTCTTTCAACTAAGAAAGGTATTTACTTTCTCAGTTCATCTTAATAGTAAGATGACATTTTAGCTACAAAGCTTGGGAGCAATAGAAATTTGCCTTGGCATATATATTTCTTCAGAGAAATCTCTGGAAAGGAGAAGTAAAGAAATAGTGTAACATTTTATTATGATTTTGGACGTTCATCCCAAAATAGAATTTACTAGAATTTAGGATTGGACTGTGAAGACACTTATTTATCTAGGGTGGAAGCATTTTAGAACTTAGGACCACAGCAAGACCTGGGGCCCACTATTCCCCAAATGTAAGTCCATATCACACAGGTTTTTACTCCAATAAAGAAAAAGTTCATATCCATGACAAAATACAGAGAGACTCTACTAATGTCAAAAAATACTTTTTTATTTAATACTAATGATTTAATTCCCTAGGCTACCAGTGGTTAGATACACCAGAGGGTTATGCCCTTTCTGCCCTCCCACGTTTCTCTTAGAGCATGTAACACAGGTAGAGGAGGCTCGTGAGTTACAATATGGAAAGTGTAGACCTTGAAGTCAAAAAGTTGATTTCACTTCCCAAAATCCCCTCCTACTACGTTTTTACAGTCAACCTAGTCTCCTCTTAACCATTGGAAAATAACAATATGCTTTTCTCCCTGTAGTCTTCGTTTTTCACAAATGGTTTATTACGGTGTCTTTTGAGTCTGACTTCTTTCAATTATACTGCATTTTAAATTTATCCATCACGTGTGTGAATCAATATTTCATTCTTACTTATTGCTGAGTAGTATCATATTGCAAGATGAAATGTATTTTGTTTATCCTTTTCCTAATTGAAGGACATTTGGGTCATTTTCAGGTTTTGGTGTTTAGAATTAAAGGTGATATAAACAGTGGTATCCAAGTACTCCTTTGAACATAGTTTTTTAAACTTAGCTATTCCAGTGGATAATGTCTCAGTGTTATTGTAATTTGTATTTCCCTAATGACTAATGATTCTGAGCATCTTTTTATATGCTTCTTGACTCACCATATATTGGTGATGTATCTCTTCACATCTTTTGGTCAATTTCATCAGGTTGTTCATATTCCTATTGTTGAGTTTTGAGAGTTCTGTATATATTCTGGATACAGGTCCTTTGTCAAATTTGTATTTTGCAAATATTTCTTTTTCCAGTCAGGCTTCACTTTTATTCTCTTGCCAATTTCTTTCACATGGCAAAATTTTTTTAACTTTTGGTGAAGTCCAATTTATCAATTTTTAATGGATTATACATTGATTTTATATTGTCATAGCTAAAAAAGTCTTTGCCTAATCCAAGTTCATAAGGACTTTCTCATATGCCTTTTAAAATTTTGGAGTTTTATGTTTTAAATTAAACCTATGAGCCATTAAAAAAAAATATTTGGTTTTGTATATACTAAAGTGTAGATCCATATTATTTTTCTGTAGGTGGATGTCTAATCTATCTAGCACCATTTGTTGAAAAGACCACATTTTCCACTGAATTGCCTTTGCATCTTTGTGAAAATTATATTGACCATATCTTTGTGGCTCTACTTATGGACACCATTTTGTACCATTATACTTTTACCAATATTACACTGTCTTAGATATTGTGGACTTTTAATATAGTTTTAAAATCAGGTTATGTGATTCCTCTTTGTTCTTTTTTTCAAAATTGTTTTTTGCCCACACTAGTTTTAGCAACAGCTTGACAATTTCTACCAAAACAAAATAAAACAAAACAAATTGACTGGGATTTCAAATGAAATACGTTGAATCTCTAGGTCAATTTGGAAAAATTAAAATGTTAACAAAATTAAACCTTCCAATCAATAAAAGTTTATCTCTCCTTGATTTAAATATTCTTTGGCTATTTCCACTTGCATTTTTGTTAGTTTTGGTATGCAGACCCTGCACATATTTTGTTAGATCTTTGTAGAAATATCATTCTTTGTTGCTATTGTCATCTGTACATACAAATGTAGGATTGTAATAACTTCTTCGTGAATTGACCCCTTAGTATTATGCAATGTCCCTGTTTATCCCTGGAAATATTCCTTGTTTTACTTTGTCCGATATTAATAGAGCCACTCTAACTTTGTCTTGCTTCATGTTTGCATGATATATTTTTCACTCAATCCTTCTATATTAAAGATGAGTTTCTAATAGGCAGAATATACTTGATTTTGTTTTTCTATCTGATATAACAATCTTTCAATTGATGTATTTAAAACATTTACATTAAGTATTACTCTTGAAATGTTTCTTTTAGGTTTGACATTTCCTTTATTCCTTTTATTTTTCTCATCTATTTTTTGTTTCTTTGCACTCACCATTTCTTGCCATCTTTCAGAATTTTTGGAATATCTTTTAGAATTCTGTATAATATCTCTATTTTTTGACGATATCTGTCTATTTTCAGTGGTTACCAAACTTTCATAGCCTATTTAGAGTTAATGTTTTTGTTTTATCACTTAAAGTAAAGCATAGAAGCCTTATAACCATATATTTTCTTAGCTTTTAATCATCTGAGAATGTCAACTTGCTTTCATTCGTGAAAGATATTTTCACCTGCATAGAATTTTGGGTCAATCATTCTTTTTTTCTTGACCCTTAAAAGGGATTATCCCACCTTGTTCTGCTCTCCTTATTTTGTCATGAGAAATATGTAGTCATTTGAATGGTATTTTCCCTGTATAAAACTTGTTTCCCTCTATTTGTATTTAGTGTGTCTATACGTGGTTTTCTTTGAGTTTAGCCTGTTTGGGAGTTGCTGTGTGTTTTGAATTTGTACATTTACATCTTTCACCAAATTTAGAAAGTTTTCAGCCATAATTTTTTCTTCCAAACCAGTATCTTTTTCCTCTCATTCAAGAATGTTAGACCTTTGATATTTCCCCAGCATTTCCTAAGGCTCTCCTCATTTAAAAAAAAAAAAAAAAACTTGTTTTTTGTTCTTCAGATTGTATAATTTCTATTGATCTGTTTTCAATTTACTTTCTCTTTTTTCCTCACCACCGTTAGGTGAGCTGACACAGGTTGTGAAAGAATTCACAGAAAGATTAGCAAGGGAAGAAAAGAAAGTTTTTATTCACTTTGCAGGGGAGGAAACGGGCCAGACGCAGAGAGTGGCGTTGGCACCGAAGGGTGGGCGTTTGAGTCTTTTACTGGGCTTCAGAGGGCAAGGTGCAGGAAAGGGCTGGCCTTATGTCTCTTCCGGCCCACAGCACTACCCGGGCTGGCTGTATCTCTATAGGAGGTGTTTTTTTCAGAGAATAGACTTGCAGTCTTCAGTAGTTTTCCAGTCCTTGGGTGTCTGAAAGCGACTTGATAGTGGCCCTGGATAGGCGCTACTCTGTCGTGAGCAATGTTAGATGTGTTTACAACCACCATCTTGCTATGGAGCCAGTGAATTCTTTAATTTCAGGTATTGTGTTTTTAAACTCTGTAGTTTTCATTTGGTTTTATTTTGTAGTTTGTATTTCTCTGACAAGAATTTCTGTTTTTCCTCTTAAATGTTCACCTTTCCCTCTTGGTGCTTGATTGTAACAGTGGCTTCAAGTCTCTGTCTAATAAATACAACATTCGGGAATCTCATACTTGGCATTGATTTGCCTTTTCCTATGATAACTGGTAAGGTTTAATCGTTCTTAACAAATCAAGAAATTTTCTGTTGCATCCTGGACATTTTGAATATTATGTGATGAGATTTTGGGCCACATTAAAATCTTATCAGGAATGTAGATTTCTTTGTTTATTTGTTTTAGCAGGCAATCAGTCGGATTTGTTTTCAAACACAGGTCCTGTCTTACCTTCTATGGGTGGTTCCAATGCAACATCAGTTTTCTAAGCCTTTGCTGTTTTTGGCATGCACCCCTTGCATGATTGTGACTTTGGCTTATGTTATATAATTAAGTTCTCAGTGTTTTTGTTTATAATTTTCCATGTGTGTTCCAGGCATGCACAGCTTGAGTGTAAGCCCAAGACTTTGTTAGTTTATATTAAAGTTCCTCTTCTCTGGCTCTCCCCTCTCAGGGACTTCTGCTATACACTCTGGCTCTCAGGGTCTCATTTTAAAACCTTCTCTGCTCAGAACGATGGGGTTGTTTTAGATTTTAGCTCCTTGTACTATTGAGCAGCAAAATGTGACAGAGACCAACCTAGGAGTTAAGCTTTGAGAGAAAAGAGAGGAAAATAATAGAGATTATCCTCACTCTTAGCCCCTGCTCACCGCAACTAGAGAAAGTCCCTGTGCAGCAGCGAAGACCCAACGCAGCCAAAAATAAATAAATTAATTAATAAATAAAATTTAAAAAGAGAAAAAGGGTAGAGAAGATCTTTATAAAACAATGATCAGAGCACATTGACCCATGCAGGAGGTCTGATTTTTAAAATTTTAGTCAAGATATAGGTGGTGATTAACAGATTTTATATGACTTTTTTTCCTTATTTGCCTTCAGATAAGAAAATTATGAATGAAACATTGACACTGCATCAAAATTAATTCATTCAGAAATTATTAAGTCCCTTAAGAATTTCTTCAGTTATGTGTGACTACTGATGGCAGTATCTTATGCTTTAGGAACACAGTCAGTATAACTAGAAGCTTAACATAGAACGCTTAAAGCTTTTGGGATGGCTACAGCAGTCAACAGGTATGAGGCAGAAATGCTGAAAAAGAAAAAATATATGTATATAATGAAATGAAGAACTAAATTTGATTTTTAAATGGATCAGAGTGTTTCATAAAAAATTAGTCGATATCTATATATAACACAGTAGGGTCTAGTCAAATAAATATAATTCAAGTATAAAGAATATTACAAACGCCAAGGTAAAAATAGCTTTTCTTATGTGCAAACAAACAAAACCAGGTTGGATCAAAATGAGATTTGTGGAAAAATATTTAAAGCAAGCAGTCTTTACCTGGCAAAATTGCCATTTATATGTGAATGCAACACAGGAAAATATAAAAAATTCAAAGATATATATATATATATATTCTCTATTAAAAATTGATTAGAAGTTGCATGGCAGCCAGATGTCATGGTCTAAAATGCCTGACAGTAACAATTAAGCCATTAAAAAGAAACTTGAAATAAGAAGAAACAATGATTGTAATTATGACCACACAATGTTGGAGGCCGTATTACTGCTCATTATGTTTTACTCTCTCTTTTGTCAGTGCACACTACTGTAGGATTATCTTTCTCTGGTTCTTAAAAGTTAGGCATGACCATGTGAATTGGTTTGTGTGATGATTTGTGAACAGGGGAATTAAGATCTGCCATCTCCATCTTCTCTTCCTCTTCTTCCAGCAAACTTTGAGAACAGTGTGAGATAGTGGTGTGTTAAGACAGTGGAGCTGTCCTCAACTTTGATACGCAAGTGACCGCATCAGACCAGTCTGCCATAGCCATGCAGTGTGAGGGAGAAATAAATCTTTGCTATTAAATATTACGAGTAACTGAGATTAACATTGCCTGTTACTTCAGAATAGCCAAATGTATAGTGACTGATAAATACAATATAATATGGATGTCTTAGTCCCTTTGGGCTGCTGTCACAAAATATCACAGACATTTTAGCTTATAAACAAGGATTTATTTCTTACAGTTTTGAAGGCTGAAAGTCTGAGATCAGGGTGCCAGCACGGTCAGGTGAGGGCCTTCTATCCTCACATGGCAGAAGGGGCAAGGGAGCTGTTTTATAAGAGCATCAATTTCATTTATGAGTGCTCTACCCTCATGACCTAATCACGCCTTTGGGAGGTGGCATTAGAATTTGGCATTAGAATTTTAACATATGAATTTGGGGGGAACACAAACATTTAGACCTTAGCAATGGATATTAAGGTTCTAGAAATGAACACCTTAAGAGGTAAAAATGATACTATAACAGGCAGAATATAAATTCTGCACTTCCCAACAAAAAAATCAAGAGGAAGAGAGACTTGTTAGGTGTTCTAATTACTAACTGTTGCAGACATGATTCAGTATGATTCAGTATAGAGTGTTTCATTTTTTGAAACTGATACATTGAAAGCTAGTGGCTCAAGTGAAAAGTAAATCTTTATCAGATTTTTAAATTCCAAAGGGGTGAAATAATTAAAACGAGGTCTGTACAGAAAAATATATAAATTAATAAATGTAAAACATATTTAATTTAAAAGTAAAAAAAATGTAGAAACCAGATTAATGACAGTGATTAGAACAATAGTTGTAATTTAGATAAAGTGATCCAGGGCCTTTTTCCTTAAAGTTACCATTTTTATTCTTGTGCTGCAGGATGGACATGCTTATTCATGGATCTATTTGCTTTCCTCACATTAGTAGCAGCATCTCAGGAAGTTTATGGAAGAATTTTCACAGGGTTTTCAAGTACCTAGGAGTGTCAAGGCCTTACTTGCATTAGTGAATAGGACTCAGGCCACTGAAGTAACTCATCTTCTGCCTAGCTTCCTTTGTTCATAAAGTGTGAGGTACTATTTAGTCATCCTCCTTTTCCTGATTAGAATCAGTAGTGTGGAGATCTTACGAGGTTTGAGTTCAGTGCTGCTGAGGCTCTGCTCACACTTGTTCTAAATAGGCCAGGTCCATGCTTTATGAGTCTAAATCATCCATGCCCAGTGATATTATTTCCAAAATCTCTAATGTCTAAATAGTGACACTGTATTATTGGCTCAGTAGGGTTGTTTGTGAAGTTTATCGTTACTGTTTCTAATGTGAATAAGCACACGTTCTAAAGCACTGCTTCTCAATTTTAATGTGTACACATTCACCTTGGAATTTTATTGAATGAAGAATCAGATTCATCAGGTATGGGATAAGGCCCACAGTTTTGCATTATTAGAAGAGGTTGTATAGTTCTCAGGTATTTAATAACTGAATTTTTATTTGTTTTGAGAGTAAAACTTCCTCAAAAGACAAATCCCTTAGGAATTGACCAGGAGTTTAAATTTCTCTGTCTTTGCTTCAGTATATTCATGTATGTATCCAGCTAACAAAATTTCATATATCCATTCAACAGTTTTTTCCTGTAATCTATCTCTGTCTCTGTGCTGGTCATTTTTCTAGGTATCTAATATCTCTCTGTCACAGCACAGAATAAATACCAAATGTGTGTATGTAGTGTGTGTGTGTGTGTATCAGGTCAGATGCCAGACTTTTATCCTCAAAAAATTTACTCATTTTCTGATAGGTCTTCATTTACAGTAGTAGATCATTCCTTTTCCTGGTGTTAGAAACTTCCTGAGGCAAAACTCTAGTCTTGGAGCACACTGTTAGAACTGTACCCTATAACTCTAGGTACATTGGTCATTTTACCCCTCCATCTCCAGTGAGATAGTGTACACACACACAAACACACACACACACACACAAAATATATCTGAGAAATTTATATATACACATATATGTATTTTTTTAAATTTTCAAATGCACATATCCTCACTTTCCTTGTTATGCACTGTATTTATTACTCTATTTTACTTCTTATTCATATGAGTGGATGAATTTACTTCAGTTTGATTACATGCATCAATGAGAAAAATGAACATCCATCGAGCATGATTTTCAGGCATCAACAAAATTAGTTACGAACATTTTACTTGTTAAAATATTGACGTTAAGTTCAGTAAACCACACGTTTCTTCAATCCACTCCTTGCTCAGAATATGGTTCCCTTTGTTTATATACTAAGTTCTACACTAGCATTCTCCTGGATCTCCTATTAACAAATTTTTATAACTTTTCTATAACAATTTTTGTAATGTAAAGTTTCTATTATTGTAAGTGGACTGCTTAAATAACACCACTGGCTGTCTCTGGAACCACATTAGATTTCTGATTTATTAACCTACTCTTATGTCTTAACCACTGGCATCCTCCTTACTCTATTACATTCCCTGTGAGCTCTGACTCTGTAGTGCTTCATTGCAATCAATTCTTAAAATCTCTTAAAAATTCTAACTCCATTACCCCTCTATCTATGCCCAGCCGCTCCGCGGCATGTGGGATCTACCCAGACTGGGGCACGAACCCGTGTCCCCTGCATCGGCAGGCAGACTCTCAACCACTGCGCCACCAGGGAAGCCCCCCCCCATCTTTTTATCATACCTATTCATATTTGTATTCAAGTAACTGAGAGGTATATTTAAAAATCCTGCATATAAGGAAATTCATACAGAAACTCTAATAGTTTTGGACATTAATTTTTGTGTTTCTTGACTTTGTTTTTCTCTCCTTAGTTCTTTCTCTTCCCTTTTCAATGGAAAATTATAACCATTATTTATTTAAAGACTCTTTCTGCCTCTTTCTATCTCTCCTCTCCCCTGTCTCTTCCATTATACATTTATTGGTACATTTGAAGGTGCCCCCAGATTACTGAGGCTCTATTGTTTCTTCATTTTTTTTCTGGTCCACAGACTGGATAATGTCAGTTGACCTGTCTCCAATTTATAGCATCTTTATTCTACCAGCTCAATTCTGTTGTTCAGCCCTTTAAATACATTTCTTCTTTCTAGTCATTGTATGTTTTAACTCCAGAATTTTAATTTATTTTATAATTTCTATTCTATATTTAGAGAGACGTTTCCATTCATTTTTAGACGTTAATTATTTGGACATATTTAAAATATAGCTAGCTTAAAAGTATTTGTCTAGTAAACTCCGTATCCGTCTGGGCTTCCTCGTTACCTGTTTCTCCTTACTGCTTCTTTCCCTGTGTTGAACCATATATTTTTTGCATGGCTCATATTTTTTTCTTAACTACTGGATACGTTAAATATTAGAATGTGGCAACTCTGGATATCAGATCTCCCTCCTTCCAAAGGTTTGCTGTTGTTGCTATTTTTATTTGTTTCTTTGTTTAGGATATTGCTGAACTAATTTTGTAGAGTATATATTCTTTTTTATGTTTGCCCAAGGAAATCTCTACATATGGTAGTTTAGTAGTCAGCTAATAATTGGTCAAAGATTTTCTTACATGCCTGGAATCTTACATGCCTAGAATCAATAATTCTCTAGCTGTTGACAGTGGATTCTGTGTTTTGGAGCATTCATTCAGTGCTCAGGCCATTTATAGTTATGCTGTAACCTTTACTTCCTGCTTGCACAGAGCCACAGGACAAAGGTGAGGGCTAGAGCCATCTCAGTTGTTTCCAGGCGTGTACAAAGCCCTATGTGTTTCTGTAACCTTCTACATTTCCCAAAATATGTCAGAACTCTTCAAAGTCCTCTATGTTCATCAGATTTCCAAGCTTTTCCTTTAAAGGTTTTTGTCATTTTGTTTATTTCAACTGCTTTTGCCACCTCAGACAGCTACAATATTAAGCAATTTCTGTTGAATATTTTGATGAACACTTCCAAGAAAAAGGCTGTTCATATTGGGAGAGCTCTGAATAAGTCAAATAAAGAGAAGTCTTACAAGTGGGATATTCTGAGGAACTTCCAGACAGGTCAAATAATAAGAGTAATCTTGGAACGTGACTTTGAATGAATTCCCACCTCTTTCTTTCCCTTCCAGTGCCTGCAAGGTCATTTATTTTCAAGTTTCCCATAGAGGTGGGGAGAGGGTACTGGTAATAGTACGGGTTAAAAAAATCACAAAGCTCACTATTCTTTCCAGCAGTTAGCTGTTTTTCCAGAATAAACACTCATCAAATAGTTGCAATTCATTGGTTAGTTTCCAGAATTCTGAAAAAGTTGATTTTGACATTGTTTTTTGCCAGTGTTCTCATTGCTTTTATGAAGAAGATTTTCAGAGGTCCTTTCACTGCCACTTCTACTAACATCACTCCTTCTTTTCTATTTTTTTGTCCAAATCTAGTAGAATTCTCTTATTTACCTCAATTTGTTCTTTCTTGCCTCCTAAAGGCCTCATCTGTAATACTGTCTGCTTTAAACAAATTTTAGGTCTCAGCCTGAAAAAATTGAATTTTAAAAAAGACTTTCTTTATATCCCTCTTAATATGTTATAACCCTCTATTATAAATTACCATAGAATTGTATGATTTAAGTTACAATCATTGCATTTGAATTTTTTAAAATGTCATTTTTAATTGTAAGGTTGTCAGGTCTGAGAGATTGTGATTCACTCCTGTCTTGTTCCATGGATTGTTCCTAGGACTTAGCACAATTCTTTTTTTTTTTTTAATTTTTATTGGAGTATAGTTGATTTACAATATTGTGTTAGTTTCAGGTGTACAGCAAAGTGAATCAGTTCTACATATACATATATGCACTCTTTTTTGGGTTCTTTTCCCATGTAGGCCATTACAGAGTATTGAGTAGAGTTCCCTGTGCTGTACAGTAGGTCCTTATAAGCTATCTGTTGTATATATAGTAGTCTGTATATGTCAATTCCAATCTCCCAATTCATCCCTCCAGCCCTCCCCCCTGGTAACCATAAGTTTCTTTTCTACATCTGTGACTCCATTTCTGTTTTGTAAATAAGTTCATTTGTACCATTTTTTTTTTAGACTCCACATATAAGCGATATCATATGATACTTGTCTTCCTCTGTCTGACTTACTTCACTTACTATGATAATCTCTAGATCCGTCCATGTTGCTGCAAATGGCATTATTTTGTTCTTTTTATGGCTGAGTAACATTCCGTTGTATATGTGTACCACATCTTTAACCATTCCTCTGTTGATGGACATTTAGGTTAGCACAGTTCTTTAGTGGGTATCATCCAATAAAATAATGAAGCTATGTGAATATAAGAATATTTATTGAGCATTTATATAAATATTTAAGTAATACCAGGTTTGTTTGTTTTTTGAGAATCGATTTAATGGTTATTGCAAGGTCTTCTTAAAAACATTATCATCATTATCGCCATCCCTTGCTTTTTTTTTTTTCCTTATTAGTCATCCATTTTATACACAACAGTGTATACATCTCCATCCCAATCTCCCAGTTCATCCCACCACCACCACCACCACCCCACCGCCGCTTTCCCCCTTTGGTGTCCACACGTTTGTTCTCTACATCTGTGTCTCAACTTCTGCCCTGCAAACAGGTTCATCTGTAACATTGTTCTAGGTTCCACATATATGCGTTAATATACGATATTTGTTTTTCTCTTTCTGACTTACTTCACTCTGTATGACAGTCTCTAGATCCATCCACGTCTCTACAAATGACCCAATTCCGTTCCTTTTTATGGCTGAGTAATATTCCATTGCATATATGTACCACATCTTCTTTATCCATTCATCTGTTGATGGGCATTTAGGTTGCTTCCATGACCTGGCTATTGTAAATAGTGCTGCAATGAACATTGGGGTGCATGTGTCTTTTTGAATTATGGTTTTCTCTGGGTATATGCCAGTAGTGGGATTGCTGGATCATATGGTAGTTCTATTTTTAGTTTTTTAAGGAACCTCCATAATGTTCTTCATAGTGGCTGTATCAATTTACATTCCCATCAACAGTGCAAGAGGGTTCCCTTTTCTCCACACCCTCTCCAGCATTTGTTGTTTGTAGATTTTCTGATGATGCCCATTCTAACTGGTGTGAGGTGATACCTCACTGTAGTTTTGATTTGCATTTCTCTAATAATTAGTAATGTTGAGCAGCTTCTTATGTGCTTCTTGGCCATCTGTATGTCTTCTTTGGAGAAATGTCTATCTAGGTCTTCTGCCTATTTTTGGATTGGGTTGTTTGTTTTTTTAATATTGAGCTGCATGAGCTATTTATATATTTTGGAGATTAATCCTTTGTCTGATGATTCGTTTGCAACTATTTTCTCCCATTCTGAGGGTTGGATTTTCGTCCTGTTTATGGTTTCCTTTGCTGTACAAAAGCTTTTAAGTTTCATTAGGTCCCATTTGTTTATTTTTGTTTTTATTTCCATTACTCTAGGAGGTGGATCAAAAAAGATCTTACTGTGATTTAGATCAAAGAGTGTTCTTCCTATGTTTTCCACTAAGAGTTTTATAGTGTCCGCTCTTACATTTAGGTCTCTAATCCATTTTGAGTTTATTTTTGTGTATGGTGTTAGGGAGTGTTCTAACTTCATTCTTTTACATGTAGCTGTCCAGTTTTCCCAGCACGACTTATTGAAGAAACTGTCTTTTCTCCATTGTATATCCTTGCCTCCTTTGTCATAGATTAGTTGACCACAGGTGCGTGGGTTTATATCTGGGCTTTCTATCTTGTTCCATTGATCTATATTTCTGGTTTTGTGCCAGTACCATATTGTCTTGATTACTGTAGCTTTGTAGTATAGCCTGAATTAGGGAGTCTGATTCCTCCAGCTCTGTTTTTTTCCCTCAAGACTAATTTGACTATTTGGGTTCTTTTGTGTCTCCATACAGATTTTAAGATTTTTTTGTTCTACTTATGTAAAAAATGCCATTGATAATTTGATTGGGATTGCATTGACTCTGTAGATTGCTTTGGGTAGTATACTCATTTTCACAATATTGATTCTTCCAATCCAAGAACATGGTATATCTCTCCATCTGTTTGTATCATCTTTAAATTCTTTCATCATGTTGTATAGTTTTCTGCATATAGGTCTTTTCTCTCCCTATGTAGGTTTATACCTAGGTATTTTATTCTTTTTGTTGCAATGGTAAATGGGAGTGTTTCCTTAATTTCTCTTACAGATTTTTCATCATTAGTGTACAGGAATGCAATAGATTTCTGTGCATTAATTTTGTATCCTGCTGCTTTACCAAATGCATTGATTACCTCTGGTAGTTTCAGGTAGCATCTTTAGGATTTTCTATGTATAGTATCATGTCATGTGCAAACAGTGACAGTTTTACTTCTTCTTTTCCAACCTGTATTCCTTTTATTCCTTTTTCTTCTCTGATTGTCATGGCTAGGACTTCTAAAACTATGTTGAATAAGAGTGGTGACAGTGGACATCCTTGTCTTGTTCCTGATCTTAGAGGAAATGCTTTCAGTTTTTCACCATTGAGAATGATGTTTGCTGTGGGTTTGTCATATATGCCTTTATTATGTTGATGTAGGTTCTCTCTATGCCCACTTTCTGGAGAGTTTTATCATAAATTCATGTTGAATTTTGTCAAAAGCTTTTTCTGCATCTATTGAGATGATCATATGGTTTTTAATTCTTCAATTTGTTAATATGGTGTGTCACATTGATTGATTTGTATATATTGAAAAATACTTGCATCTCTGGGATAAATCCCACTTGATCATGGTGTATGATCCTTTTAATGTGTTGTTGGATTCTGTTTGCTAGTATTTTGTTGAGGATTGTTGTATTTATATTCATCAGTGATATTGGTCTGTAATTTTCTTTTTCTGTAGTATCTTTGTTTTGTTTTGGTGTCATGGTGACGGTGGCCTCATAGAACTCCTCATAGAAGGAGTTTTCCTTCCTCTGCAACTTTTTGGAAGAGTTTGAGAAGGATTGGTGTTAGCTCTTCTCTAAATGTTTGGTGAAATTCACCTGTGAAGCCATCTGGTCCTAGACTTTTGTTTGTTGGAAGATTTTTAATCACAGTTTCAATTTCATTACTTGTGATTGGTCTGTTCATATTTTCTATTTCTTCCTGGTTCAGTCTTGAAAGTTTATACTTTTCTTAGAATTTGTCCATTTCACCCAGGTTGTCCATTTTATTGGCATAGAGTTGCTTGTAGTAGTCTCTTAGGATGCTTTGTATTTCTGCGGTGTCTGTTTTAACTTCTCCTTTTTCATTCCTAATTTTATTGATTTGAGTCCTCTCCCTCTTTTGCTTGATGAGTCTGGCTAATGGTTTATCAGTTTTGTTTATCTTCTCAGAACCAGCTTTTAGTTTTAATTGATCTTTGCTATAGTTTCTTTGTTTCTATTTCATTTATTTCTGCTCTGATCTTTATGATTTCTCTCCTTCTGCTAACTTTGGGGTTTTTTTGTTCTTCTTTTTATAGTTCCTTTAGATGTAACGTTAGACTGTTTATTTGATATTTTTCTTGTTTCTTGGGGTAGGGTTCTATTGTTATAAACTTCCCTTTTAGAACTGGTGTGCTGCATGCCATAGGTTTTGGAATGTCATGTTTGCATTGTCATTTGTCTCTAGATATTTTTTGATTTCCTCTTTGATTTCTTCAGTGATCTCTTGGTTATTTAGTAACGTATTGTTTAACCTCCATTATGTTTGTGATTTTTACGTTTTTTTCCCCCGTAATTGATTTCTAATCTCATAATGTTGTGTTCAGAAAAGATCCTTGATATGATTTCAGTTTTCTTAAATTTTCTGAGGCTTGATTTGTGACCCAAGATATGATCTATCTAGGAGAATGTTCTGTGAGCAGTTGAGAAGAAAGTGTAATCTGCTCTTTTTGGATGGAATGTCCTCTAAATGTCAATTAAATCTGTCTGGTCTATTGTGTCATTTAAAGCTTGTGTTTCCTTGTTAATTTTCTGTTTGGATGATCTGTCCATTGGTGTATGTGAGGTGTTAAAGTCCCCCACTATTATTGTGTTACTATCGATTTCCTCTTTTACAGCATTAGCTGTTGCCTTATGTACTGAGGTGCTTCTATGTTGGGTGCATATATATTTATAATTGTTACATCTTCTTCTTGGATGGATCCCTTGATCATTATATAGTGTCCTTCCTTGTCTCTTGTAACATTCTTTATTTTAAAGTCTATTTTATCTCATATGAGTATTGCTACTCCAGCTTTCTTTTGATTTCCATTTGCATGGTATATCTTTTTCCATCCCCTCACTCAGTCTGTATGTGTCCCTAGGTTTGAAATGGGCCTCTTGTAGACAGCATATATATGGGTCTTGTTTTTGTATCCATTCAGAAAGCATGTGTCTTTTGGTTGGAACATTTAATGCATTCACATTTAAGGTAATTATTGATATGTATGTTCTTATTACCATTTTCTTAATTTTTTGGGTTTTTGTAGGTCCTTGTCTTCTCTTGTGTGTCCCACTTAGAGAAGTTCCTTTAGCATTTGTTGTAGAGCTGGTTTGGTGATGCTGAATTCTCTTAGCTTTTGCTTGTCTGTAAACTGTTGATTTCTCCATCGAATCTGAATGAGATCTTCGCCGGGTAGAGTAATCTTGGTTGTAGGTTTTTCCCTTTCATCACTTTAAATATATCATGCCACTCCCTTCTGGCTTGTAGAGTTTCTGCTGAGAAATCAGCTGTTAACGTTATGGGAGTTCCTTGTATGTTATTTGTCATTTTTCCCTTGCTGCTTTCAATAATTTTCGTTTGTCTTTAATTTTTGCCAATTTGATACTACATGTCTCGGCATGTTTCTCCTTGGATTTTTCCTGTATGGTACTCTCTGTGCTTCCTGGACTTGGGTGGCTGTTTCCTTTCCCATGTTAGGGAAGTTTTTGACTATAATCTCTTCAAATATTTTCTCGGGTCCTTTCTCTCTCTCTTCTTCTGGGACCCCTATAATGCAAATATTGTTGCGTTTAGTATTGTTCCAGAGGTCTCTTAGGCTGTCTTCATTTCTTTTCATTCTTTTTACTTTATTGTGTTCCACAGCAGTGAATTCCACCATTCTGTCTTCCAGGTCACTTGTCCTTTCTTCTGCCTTAGTTATTCTGCTATTGATTCCTTCTGGTGTATTTTTCATTTGAGTTATTTTATTGTTCATCTATGTTTGTTCTTTAATTCTTGTAGGTCTTTGTTAAACATTTCTTGCATCTTCTCGATCTTTGCCTCCATTCTTTTTCCAAGGTCCTGGATCATCTTCACTATCATTATTCTGAATTCTTTTTCTGGAAAGTTGCCTATCTTCACTTCATTTAGTTGTTTTTCTGGGGTGTTTTATCTTGTTTCTTCATCTGGTACATAGCCCTCTGCCTTTTCATCTTGTCTATCTTTCTATGAATTTGGTTTTGTTCCACAGGCTGCAGGATTGTAGTACTTCTTGCTTCTGCTGTCTGACCTCTGGTGGATGAGGCTATCTAAGAGACTTGCAAAAGTTTCCTGATGGGAGGGACTGGTGGTTGGTAGAGCTCAATACCAGATTTTTAACACTATATGTCTGATCATTTATTGTTTAAATGATTAAAATTGGCATGCATTTGGGATAAATCTTTATTGTATGATGTTTTAGTTGGTAATCTTTGGGGGGAGCATAATATGTGTAGCAACTCCATTGTTATTCTTCATATAAAAGTTATTATGAAAAATCTCTGTACATTTTACTAACTAGACACACAGGTCAAGGGGGACATTAACCTTTGTTTTTCTTATTCTTGGAATCTCACATATTTCTTATAAGACAGTTTCAACTGGCAAATTCCCAAAACGCAGATATTATTCTTAGATTTCTCCTTTCTACATCCCAACATTTACCAGTATAAAATTAAGAGGGAATTCATAGTAGGATAAGAAATGCCTCAATATATATTTTCTGGAACTTTTGTTTCTAAGTAAAGTGTACAATGTTTAGCAAAGAGTTAATTCTTTATGAGGGAACAGAATTAGCCTTAAGAATGTAATGTATTTAGGTCATATTGTTACAGTAAAACAAAAAGGGTAAGGAAGATCTTTGCTGCTTTGTGTTAAGTGATTTTTATTCCCAAGTCATTTTTAGCATAGCTTTATAGTAGAATTTTGTTTGTTTATTTCAGGTGGGCAGATTTTGGGCACTCTTTCAAAGATTCACAATCACCTTCTCTTTAGTGCTGTATTATACATGTGGATCCTGGGCACATTTTAATTCCCAATAAATTGGAAGATAAATTTGAAGATTACCAATGCTGTTTTCTTGATTTCTAACTGCATTATCTAAATTGAGCAAACATATCATGCTGCCTTGAAAGCAAGAGGTTGATTTTCATGGTGTAAATAATTCTGTTCTTACGTATTATGGGAGATTATTCCCATGTTGTCCATCATAGGACATGATTGAAAATAGCATTCAAGTGAGTTACTAAAATTTACAAGGGAGATATTATACCCAAAGCAGTAAGGGATCTGTCTTTTTTCTACTTCCCAGTTGCCATGAGTGGACTCGTGGAAACTATTCCTCATCAGGAATAGTATATCAGGTCCTTTAAAAAAATAATTTACTAACGTTTACTGTGATTGCATAGTATATAAATCATAAGTGGGTTTAGAGGTAGACAGAAAATGTTGACCCAACCCAATAATTGGGTCCAAAAAATTATACTACAAAAAAATGAAATCAGAAAATCATAAAAATATGATCCAGGACATGAAACAACATCTTGGAAGTCTAGAACTAATAGATAATTGTTCAGAATGAATTTGAGACTTTAGACAAGTCAGTCAAACAAAATAATGTCAGCTGTCTATTTGTCAGTAGCCATAGTTGAGTAAGAGTATTAATGATTAAAATTCCTCTTAAATCTCTTTGGAGACACTCAGAGTAAGAATAAGGCTTTTCCTGCTTATTCTCTGCTGTCACATTTAGTGCTTCAGAACTTCCATCTGCTTTTCAGTTAATTCACTCACAGATTTAGCAGTGCCTCGGACTTCACAATTTTAGAAGTGTAAAGTGTATGGGGGGCGGAGTCAAGATGGTGGACTAGGAGAATGCAGAATTTGCATCTCTTCACAACTAGGGCACCTACCAGGCACTGTTGGGGGACCATGGGCACCTAAGGGGACGGGAGGAACCCCCAGTGACTGGGTTGGACATTGGGCATGGGGGGGAGTAAGGGGGGAGAAGTGGATGCTAGGTGGGACTGGCGCCCCTGAAGGGTGACTGGAGGAGGGGAAGGGATCCCACGCCCAAAGCGGGAAATGGGGGAACCACTGGGAGGACAGAGGATCAAAATGGAGCATGGCCTGGTTTCCCCTGCCCACTTGGACCCCCAGGAACCTGCTGAGGTCCTGGGCCTGATCCTCTGCCCACCAAGGCCCCGTCCAGCCACGCAGATCCCAAGGGACAGGGAGGGAGGGAAGGGGGAGCAAAAGTAAAGGCCGGACCGACAGGACAAGCACTCCAGAGGGGTGGCTGGGGGAGGCGAGGAGTTCGTAGACCCAGCAGGACCCTCCCATGGTTAGGGCTCCAGTGGGGATGGGGGAGACCCAGGGGTAGACTGGGGGGTGTAGAGCAATGGAAGCAAATGGGACCAATGCTTTCCCTGTCCACTCAGGCACTGGGGAACCTGTTGGGCTCCCGGGCCTAATCCTCTGCCCTCGGAGCCTCCCCTCTGCTGTGCAGAGCCTAAGCCCCACCCCTGCAACCCCCCCAGTGCCCCACCTCTACACTTGGAGACCCCCTCTGAGACCCCCTCCAACTGGGCTGGACCTAAACCCCACCCACACACCCTCACCCAGGGCCCTACCCCTAAACTCTGGAGGCACCGCTTTGGACTGCTGCCTAACCCCTTCTGCACAGGTTCTAAACAAAGGCACCGCCCACGCTTGAATGACGTCCTGCCTAGGCCCCACCCCCAAGGCCTTTCCTGCTGCTTGCGTCCTAATCCTAGGCCCCGCCCCAAGCTCAAACTTACCTGGCTTCCCCCCGACACCCGCCTAGGCCCTGCCCCACCATAAACCCCGGCCCTGCCTACATTCCACCCCTCCCGCCTTAACTCCGCCCCCAATAGCCAAGGCTTTTTTTTTCTCTCTTTTCCTCTTAGATTGGGGTTGGGTTTTACCTTGTTGATTCATTTATATTTTTATTTTTTCTGATAATTCTTTTATTTTTATAATTTTATTTTGTTCTTTATACTTAGTTTTTCTTGTACTCCTTTTGACTTCTCTGTTTTTTTTGTTTTTTTTCTGTAGAGGTTTTGTTTTACCTTGTTGCAGTTGTTTCAATTATATTTTTATTTTTCCTAATATATAGTTTATCTTTCTAGTTGTATTTTATATTTTATCCTTTGTTATTGTACAGCTCTTTTTTTTTTTGCCGCGCCACACAGCTTGCGGGATCTGGGTTCCCTGCCAGAGGTCAGGCCTGAGCTCCTGTGGTGGGAGCGCTGAGTCCAAACTGCTGGACTAACAGAGAACCTCAGACCCCAGGGACTATTAATCTGAGTGCAGCCTCCTGGTGGTCCGCATCTTGGCACCAAGACCCAGCTCTACCTAACTGCCTGCAAACTCCAGTGCTGCACACCTCAGACCAAACAACCAGTAATACAGCCCCACCCATCAAAAAGGCAAAAAAATGAAATGACAAAATAACATGTTACAGGCAAAGGAGCAAGGTAAAAACCTACAAGACCAAATAAATGAAAATGAAATAGACAACCTACCTGAAAAAGAATTCAGAGTAATCATAGTAAAGATGATTCAAAATCTTGGAAATAGAATCGAGAAAATACAAGAAATGTTTAACAAATATCTAGAAGAACTAAGGAGCAAACAAAGAGTGATAAACAACACAATAACTGCAATTAAAAATATTCTAGAAGGAATCCATAGCAGAATAACTGAGGCAGAAGAACGGCTATGTGAGCTGGAAGATAAAATAGTGGAAATAACTGCCAGGGAGCAGAATAAAGAAAAAAGAATGAAAAGAATTGAGGACAGTCTCAGAGACCCATGGGACAACATTAAACTCACCAACATTCTAATTATAGGGGTCCCAGAAGAGGATAAAAAAAGAAAGGGTCTGAGAAAATATTTGAAGAGATATAGTCAAAAACTTCCCTAACATGAGAAAGGAAATAGTCAACCAAGTCCAGGAAGTGCAGAGAGTCCCATACAGGATATACCCAAAGAGAAACATGCCAAGATACATATTAATCAAACTATCAAAAATTAAATACAAAGAAAAAATATTAAAAGCAGCAAGGGAAAAGCAACAAATTACATACAAGGGAATCCCCATAAGGTTAACAGCTGATCTTTCAGCAGAAACTCTGCAAGCCAGAAGGGAGTGGCAGGACATATTTAAAGTGATTAAAGGGAAAAAACTACAGCCAATATTACTCTACCCGGCAAGGATCTTATTCAGATTTGACAGAGAAATCATAAGCTTTAAAGACAAGCAAAAGCTGTGAGAATACAGCACCACCAAACCAGATTTACAACAAATGCTAAAGGAACTTCTCTAAGCGGGAAACACAAGAGTAGAAAAAGACCCACAAAAACAAACCCAAATCAATTAAGAAAATGGCAATAGGAATATACATATCAATAATCAGCTTGAATGTAACTGGATTAAATGCTCCAACCAAAAGACATAGACTGGCTGAATGGATACAAAAACAAGACCCTTATATATGCTGTCTACAAGAAATCCACTTCAGACCTAGGGACACATAAAGACTGAAAGTGAGGGGATGGAAAAATGTACTCCATGTAAATGAAAATCAAAAGAAAGCAGAGTAACAATACTCAAATCAGGTAAAATAGACTTTAAAATAAAGAGTGTTAGAAGAGATAATGAAGGACACCACATAATGATCAAGGGATCAATCCAAGAAGAAAACATAGATATTAGAAATATTTATGCACCCAACATAGGAGCACCTCAATACATAAGGCAAATGCTAACAGCCATAAAAGGAGAAATCGACAGTAATAGTGGAGGACTTTAACACTCCACTTACACCAATAGACAGATCATCCAGACAGAAAATAAATAAGGAGACACAAGCTTTAAATGACACAATACACCACATAGACTTAATCAATATTTTTAGGACATTCCACCGGAAAGCAGAAGAATACACTTTCTTCTCAAGTGCACATGGAACATTCTCCAGAATAGATCAAATCTTGGGTCACAAATCAAGCCGTGGAAAATTTAAGAAAATTGAAATCGTATCAAGCATCTTATCCGACCACAACGCTATGAGATTAGAAATCAATTACAGGAGAAAAACAGTAAAAAATACAAACACATGGAGGCTAAACAGTGTGCTGCTAAATAACCAAGAGATCACTGAAGAAATCAAAGAAGAAATAAAAAAATACCTAGAAACAAATGAAAACTACAACATGACTATCCAAAACCTATTGGACGCACAAAAGCAGTTCTAAGTGGGAAGTTCATAGCAATTCAAGCTCACCTCAAGAAACAAAAAAAATTTCAAGTAAACCATCTAACCTTACACCTAAAGCAACTAGAACAAGAAGAACAAAGAAAACCCAAAATTAGTAGAAGGAAAGAAATCATAAAGATCAAAGCAGAAATAAATGAAATAGAAACAAAACTATAGCAAAGATCAATACAACTAAAAGCTGGTTCTTTGAGAAGATAAACAAAATTGATAAACCTTTAGCCAGACTCATCAAGAAAAAAAGGGAGAGGACTCAAATCAATAAAATTAGAAATGAAAAAGGAGAGATTACAACTGACACTGCAGAAATACAAAAGATCATAAGAGACTACTGCAAGCAACTATATGCCAACAAAATGTGCAACCTGGAAGAAATGGACAAATTCTTGGAAAAGTGCAACCTTCCAAGATTGAACCAGGAAGAATTAGAAAATATAAACAGAACTATCACAGGCTTCACAGGCGAATTCTATCAAACATTTAGAGAAGAGTTACCCCTATCCTTCTCAAACTCTTCCAAAAATTGCGGAGGGAGGAACACTACCAAACTCGTTGTACAAGGCCACCTTCACCCTGACACCCAAACCAGACAAAGCTATCGCAAAAAAAGAAAAGTATAGACCAGTATCCCTGATGAACATAGATGAAAAAATCCTCAACAAAATACTAGCAAGCAGAATCCAGCAACACATTAAAGGGATCGTACACCATGATCAAATGGTATTTATTCCAGGGATGCAAGGATTCTTCAATATACGTAAAACAGTCAATGTGATACAGCATATTAACAAATGAAAGAATGAAAACCATATGATCATCTCGGTAAATGAAGAAAAAGCTTTTGACAAAATTCAACACCCATTTATGAAAAAACGTCTCCAGAAAGTGGACATAGAGGGAACCTACCTCAACATAATAAAAGCCATATACAGCAACCCACAGCAGACATCATTCTCAATGGTGAAAAGCAAATCATTTCCTCTGCGTTTAGGAGCAAAACAAGGAGGTCCACTCTTGCCACTATTATTCAACATAGTATTGGAAGTCCAAGCCACAGCAATCGGAGAAGAAAAAGAAAGAAAAGGAATACAAATTGGAAAAGAAGAAGTAAAACTGTCACTGTTAGCCAATGATGTGATACTACACATAGAAAATCCTAAAGATGCCACCAGAAAACTACTAGAACTAAACAATGCATTTGGTAAGGTTGCAGGATACAAAATTAATGCACAGGAACCTATTGCATTCCTCTACACTAACAATGAAAAATCAGAAAGAGAAATTAAGGAAACAATCCCATTTACCATCACAACAAAAAGAATAAAATACCTAGGAATAAACCTACCTAAGGAGGCAAAAGACCTGTACTCAGAAAATTATAAAACACCGATGAAAGAAATCAAAGATAACATAAACAGATGGAGAGATGTACCATGCTCCTGTATTGGAAAAATCAATATTGTGACAATGACTATACTATGCAAAGCAATCTACAGGTTCAGTGCAGTCCCTATCAAATTACCAATGGAATTTTTCACAGAAGCAGAACAAGAAATTTTATAATTTGTGTGGAAACACAAAAGACCCCGTATAGCCAAAGGAATCTTAAGAAAGAAAAACGGAGCTGGAGGAATCAGGCTCCCAGACTTCAGACTATACTACAAAGCTACAGTAATCCAGACAATATGGTACTAGCACAAAAAACAGAAATATAGATCAATGGAACAGGATAGAAAGCCCAGAGATAAACTCATGCATATATGGTCACCTTATCTTTGACACAGGAAGCAAGAATATACAATGGAGAAAAGACAGCGTCTTCAATAAGTGGTGCTGGGAAAAATTGATAGCTACATGTAAAAGAATGAAATTAGAACACTCCCTAATACCATAAACAAAAATAAACTCAAAATGAATTCAAGACCTAAATGTAAGGCCGGACACTGTAAAACTCTTAGAGGAAAACATAGGCAGAACACTCTTATTACATAAATCACAGCAAGATCCTTTTTGAACCACCTCCTAGAGTAAGGGAAATAAAAGCAAAAATAAATAAATGGGACCTAATGAAATTTAAAAGCTTTTGCACAACAAAGGAAACCATAAACAAGACGAAAAGACAGCCCACAGAATGGGAGAAAATATTTGCAAATGAAGCAACTGACAAAGGATTAATCTCCAATATATACAAGCAGCTCATGCAGATCAATATCAAAATAACAAACCAATCCAAAAATGGGTGGAAAATCTAAATAGAAATTTCTCCAAAGAAGACATACAGATGGCCAACAAATGTATGAAAAGATGCTCAACATCACTAATCATTAGAGAAATGAAAATCAAAATCATAATGAGGTATCACCTCACACTGTTCAGAATGGCCATTATCAAAAAATCTACAAACAATAAATACTGGAGAGGGTGTGGAGAAAAGGGAACCCTCTTGCACTGTTGATGGGAATGTAAATTGATACAGCCACTATGGAGAACAGTATAGAAGTTCCTTAAAAAACTAAAAATAGAACTACCATATGACCCAGCAATCTCACTACTGGGCGTATACCCTGAGAAAACCATAATTCAAAAAGAGACATGTACCACAATGTTCATTGCAGCTCTATATTTACAATAGCCAGGATATGGAAGCAATCTAAGTGTCCATAGACAGATGAATGGATAAAGAAGATGTGGCACATATATACAATGGAATATTACTCAGCTATATAAAGGAATGAAATTGAGTTATTTGTAGTGAGGTGGATGGACCTAGAATCTGTTATACAGAGTGAAGTAAGTCAGAAGGAGAATAGCAAATACCATATGCTGACACATATATGCTGAATTTTAAAAAGCAGTCCTGGTGAACCTAGTGGCAGGGCAGGAATAAAGATGCAGACATAGAGAATGGACTTGAGGGCACATCAGGGGAAGGGAAAGCTGGGATGAAGTGAGAGAGTAGCATTGACACACATACCCTACCAAATGTAAAATGGATGGCTAGTGGGAAGCTGCTGCATAGCACAAGCAGATCGACTCAATGCTTTATGACGACCTAGAGGGATGGTGTAGGGAGAGTGGGCGGGAGGCTCTAGAGGGAGGGGATATGGGGATGTATATATACATATGGCTGTTTCACTTTGTTGTACAGCAGAAACTAACACAACATTGTGAAGCATTTATACTCCAATAAAGATGTGGAAAAAAAAAGATTGTAAGGGTATCAGGGGACACTTATTCCAGCTAATTTTCCTACAGTTGAGGAGAGAATAAGTGATTAATATAAAGTCTAAAACTAATTACTGGAAAACTAAGACTAGAATTCCATTACCTTTACTTGAAAATCTAATATTTTTTCATATCATTAAAAATTTTTCAATATCAACTGTCTTAAGATTTTTCCTATACTTTTAGTCTTCTGGAATTTGTAAGTGTGATAATATATATAATTATTATATTGATTTGTTATCTTCTTATTTTTGTTGCTTCCCAAAGTATGACATTTAGTCTTGCCTGAGAGCATAGTCATTTGTTCCAGGAAGAAAATCCACAAATGACCCCACTCTCCTTAAATCATGGTGGGGTGCATAGGGATCTAAGAGGCTGCACTCTGCCAGTTTATCTAAACTCTTCACTGAGCCATTATTGCTGTTACATCCTAGGTACCCTGTGGAGTGAGAAAGGTACCTTGCAAGATGCTGGAGAGTGACAGCGACTCTCTTCTGTGGCTCACTCTAGCGTACATTGAGCAAGAGTTCTCTTCTCATAGATGCTCAGAAATATAATTCACTTGCTCTCTGAGAATTCTTGTTGCCCCCAGCTGATTAAATGAATCTCTGCTATGGGATAAATCTAGCTCAGAAGTTATTTTTTTTAAATTTCTAATTCTACAGTTTAATAAATTCTTCAGGCCATATTTTTTCCTTTCAAGGCAAAGCTTTTGCTACTCAGAAACCTCTTTCACAAGTTTTAAAAATCTTTATTGTGGTATAATATGTATAGAATAAATTCAGCTGTTTCAAGGGTATAATTTATTAAATTTTTGTACATTTACTGAAGATGTGACTATCAACACAGTCCAATTTTAGAACATTTTCATTAACCTAGAAGCATCCCTTATGCCAACTTGCATTCAATCCCATCCCCCACTGTCTAGATTCAGGCAACTCTAAGTTCTGTTTCTAAATATTTCTCTTTTCTAGATATTTCATATCAGTAGAATCACATAATATGTGGTCTTTTGCATCTGGCTTCTTTCACTTAGTGTAATGTTTTTTAGGTTATTACAGACATTCTGGTAGGAATTGCATAATATCTATAGATCAACTTGGACACAACTGCTATCTTAATAACTTTAATATCTTAACTTTTATATATTAATAACTGTTTCTAATTAATGTGAATTTTCTCTTTACTGAGATCTTCTTTTTTGCAATAATGTTTTCTAGTTTTCAGTGTAAAATTTTTGAACTTTAAAAAAATGTACTTCTAAGAATTTTATACTTCATGATACTTGATTATAGAATTGTTTTAATTTCAAATTATTCTTTCCTGGTGTATAGAAATGTAATAGATTCATTTTTTAAATATTTGGTTGATTCACAAATGCATTAATCTGTGCCTTAGCTTGCTTTCTGGGAAGACTTTTAGTTATTAAATCAATTCTTTTACTTTTTTAACTTATTTTACTTAGGTTTATTCAGATTTGAGTTAGTTTCAGTAGTTGAGTCTTTCTTAAAATATCATTTAGCCTATGTCAACTTTATACACTTATTAGAACTTGTTTTATATTTTACATATGATTCATAATAGGGAATGTGTTACCATTACTTTGTGCTGGGATTGTAAATTATAATATATGTCTGTATGCTTTAAGACCATAAAACAATATATACACATATTGTTTCATGGAATTGCTGTATAAATCTGTTGAGAAACAAGAGAAGTATGCAATCATGCTGTATTTTATATTCATTTACATAACTGCATTTACCAGTGCTATGTGCTTTTTCATGTGAGTTCCAGTTAGTTTCTGGTATCTCTTGCCTTCAGCCTAAAGAACTTCTTTTAGTATTTATCATAAAGCAGGTCTGTCAGCAACAGATTTCCTCAGCATTAATTTATCTCTGAAATGCTTTGTTTTACTTAATTTTTGAGATAGTATTTTTATGGAGGAATAGTTGACTTACAATGTTATATTAGTTTCAGGTGTACGAAATAGTCACCCGATATATTTATAGATTATACTCTAAAGTTATTGTAAAACATTGGCTCTGTTTCCTGTGCTGTACTTATATCCTTGTATCTTATTTATTTTATACATAGACGTTTTTACACTTAATCTCTTACTCCCATCTTTCCCCTTCTCCTATCTGTCTCCGCACTGGTAACCACTAGTTTGAGTCTGTATCTATGTTTCTGTTTTGTTATATTCATTTGTTTCTGTAATTTTTTTGGATTTTACATATGCATGAAAACATACTGTATTTGTCTCTCTCTGACTTATTGCACTATGCACCCTCTACATCTATTCATGTTGTTGCAGATGACAAACTTTCCTTTTTTATGGCTGAGTATTATTCCACATTAGTTTATCAGTTCATATGTTGATGGACATTTAGGTTGTATCCATATTTTGTCTATTATAAATAATGCTGCTGTGAACTTTGGGGTCCATATATCTTTTCAAATTAGTGTTTTGTTTGCTTCAGATATATACTCAGGAGGGGAATTTCTGAGTCACATGGTAGTACAATTTTAGTTTTTTGAGGAATCGCCATACTGTTTTCCATAGTGGCTACACTAATTTACAGTCCTTTCAACAGTGTGCTAGGGTTCCCTTTCCTCTACATCCTTGCCAACAATTTGTTATTTATTGTCTTTTTAACTAAAAACTTCTGCCAGGTGTGAGGTGATATCTCATTGTGGTTTTGATTTGCATTACCCAGATGATTAGTAATATTGAGCATCTTTTCATGGCAATCTGTATGTATTCTTTGAAAAAACGTCTATTCAGGTCATCTGCCCATTTTTTATTGGGCTGTTTGTTTTTTTGATATTGAATTGTATGAGCTGTTAGTATATTTTTGATATTAACCCCCTATCAGTCATATTATTTGCAAATACCTTCTCTCATTCAGTAGGTTGTCTTTTCATTTTGTTGGTGATTTCCTCTGTTGTGAAAAACCTTTTAAGTTCAGTTAGGCCCCATTGTTTATTTTATTTTTGCTTCTGTTTACCTTGCCTGAGGAGACAAATCTAAAAAAATATTTCTAGGACTTACGTCAAAGAGTGTACTGCCTATGTTTTCTTTCAGGAGTTTTATGTTTTTCAGTTATACATTTAGGTCTTTAATTAGGTCTTTTAAGAGGGGCTAGAGCCAGAGCAAGGAGTCTATTTTACATATGGTGTGAGAAAATATTAGTGATTTAAGTTTAAACACATTCTAAAAGGTCTCCATTTTTACTCCTCCTCCCACATTTTATGTCATGTTTTAATGTCATGTTTTATGTATTTATGCCTGTCCCTTAACTGTTTATTGTAGTTATATTTGATTTTACAATTTTTGTCTTTTAAGCTTCACAGTAGCTTATTTAAGTGGTTGATCCATAGCCTTTACAATATATTTCCCTTTACCCAGGGGGCTTTTTCCTTCCTATATTTTCTTATCTCTTTTTGTATCCTTTTTCCACTTAAAGAGGACTTTTTAACATTTCTTGTAAGGTCAGTTTAGTGGCGATGAACTATTTTAGTTTTTGCTTGTCTGGGGAAATCTTTATGTCTCCTTCAATTCTGAATGATAACCTTGCAGAGTAGAGTATCCTAGATTATAGTTTTATTTTTTTTCAGCATTTTAATTATACTGTGCCACTCCCTTCTGGCCTGCAAAGTTACTGCTGAAAATCAGCTTCTAGCCCAATGAGGGCTCCTTTGTATGTGACTCTGTTTTTCCCTTGCTGACTTTAAAATTATTTCTTTAACTTTGCCATTTTAATTGTGATATGTTTTGGTGTGGGTCTGTTTGGGTTCATTTTGTTTGAGACTCCCTGTGCTTCCTGGTCCTGGATATCTGCTTTCTATCTCCAGTTAGGGAAGTTTACAGCCTTAATTTTATCAAATACATTTTCTGCCCTTTTTTCTCTTCTTTTTCTGGGCCCCCCTATAATGCTAATGTTAGTATGCTTGATGTTGTCCCAGACCTTCTTTAAACTCTTCTCATTAAATTTTTGTTTGCTTTTTGCTGGTCTGATTGGGTGATCTCCACTATTCTATCTTCCATGTCATTTATGCATTCTTCTATGTCATCTAATCTGCTGTTAATTTTAGTGTATTTTTTATCTCAGTTATTGTATTCTTCAGATCTGACTGGTTCTTTTCCATATTTTCTAGTTCTTCTTTGAAGTTCTCACTGTGTTCATCTATTGTTTTCTTGAGTTCAATTTACATTGTTATTCCTATTGCTTTGAACTTTTTCTCAGGTAAATTATTTCTTTCTGCTTCATTAGAGTGCTTTTCCTGGAGTTTTGTCTTGTTCTTTGGTTTGAAATATATTCCTCTGTCTTCTTGTTTTGTTTTACTTTCTCTGTTTGTGTCTATGAAATTAGGTGAAACAGTTACCTATTCCAGTCTTGAATGCATGTTCTTGTGTGTGGCAATCTTATGCAGTCTGCATGTGCCCAGTGGCTTTGGTGGGAGAGGTGGCTCTGAAGTGAGCTGTCATAGGCCGTCTCTTCTCCCAGTGTTCTCTGGCAGCCATTGCCTTGGTGAGAGGTAGGGCTGGAGTCAGAGGGGCTAGAGCCAGAACAAGGTGTCAGCCAGGGCTTCTCCCTGGCATGATTTCAGTCTCTGTTGTTTGGAGGTATGGATGGAGCCTGAGGGCTTGGGGCCATACTTCTGTGCTGGCCTCTTTTTCTTCAGTGCTTGTGCACTGGGTAGAGGCATGGTTGTGGCTCAAGGAATTGCAGCTGTGCTTCTGAGCCGGCTGTTTTTTCTCAGGTGCATGTGTGCATGTGCCACAGTGATGGCAGTCTTTGCTGTGGCTGGAAGCAGGACTGGGGCCCGAGCTAACTCTTCTCTTTCCCTGGTGTATGTGTGCATGTTGGCAATGGCGGTCTCTGTCTCAGCAAGGAGCAGTGTTGGAGCAAGAGGGGTTGGAGCGGGAGCCTGGTGAGGGCTGTGGTGTGTGCTGGGGTGGTCCTGGCTGGCCAAGCAGTTCAAGCAGGATCAAGCAGTTCTCAATCTGCTGCCTCTGCGCTGGGACTAGGATCAAGCAGGTCTGCATGTGCACTGCTTAAGAGTGGAGTCTTGGTTTCTTATAGCCCTCTGGTAAGGCCCACTTGTTTTTAAACCAGCTAAGGGGGGCTTGTCTTTTTGGTGTTGTACCCCAGGAGTGGCATGACTGATAGGGAACTCGAAGCCCTTGCTCCATAGGGAGGATCCCTGAGCCTCCTCTTCTTGTGCACCCACTAGGGGTGTGGGTCCCAACTATGTCACTTACCTCCCCTCCTGCTGCATTCCATGTTATTCTTTCATTACAGCCTTGGTTTCCGATGAGCTGTTCTGCTACTTTTCAGGTCGTTCTCAGCAAGAGTTACTGTATATGTAGTTGTAGCTTTTATGTGTTCACAGAGAGAGGTGAGCTCAGGGTCTTCCTACTCCGCCCTCTCGATCTCACCCCCTTAACCTTCCTTTTAAAATGCACTGTTTATTGTGATTTATCATCTGTGTATGCCAGCAACTCCAGTATGCCTCATAGTCAGAACATCAGCATCCTCCCTTACACCTGTCCTGCCAGTTTCAGAACTCTCCTGTTAGTCTCCTTAAGTGTGTTTCTACAAAAATAGGTATAGATAGGTAGGTAAGTAGATAGGTAGGTAGGTAGGTAGATAGAGAGAGAGAGAGAGAGAGAGAGACAATCTTAAGATCGAACTGGTAGTTTCTTCTGTGTGTCCGTCACTGAGACTGACACCATTTTCTGCAGATGATTCTTGAATTTGATCTTCTGTGATGTTATTATCTTTATCATCTGACACAAAAGAGGTTCTAATTTATAGTTCTTAATTGAAAACATAAAATATTAAATGGAAGTGTTATGTATTAATGGGGCAAGTGTCTGACCTTACTGTAATGCTATAAATTTATTTTAAACTTAAAATTTAAGTGATATTGAATTAAAAGAATCTAAAAAAATGAATATCTTATATATAATCATATACATTTATATATAATAACTGTTAGTATTGCACTATTGCATTTAGAAATGTCTTTATCCCTTTTCAATTCTTATGTCTATCTCTTCTTTCCTCTCACCCTCCCTTTTATATCTCAATTCTGCTATTCACATTCAAAGCTATTTCTCTATTACTTGCATGCTATTTTTTGCAATATTTGTAGTTCAGAGTTAATTTTGATGAATGTAATATTTACATTGATGTCCTCCAACTATAACATCCTATGAGATTTCCCTCTTGCTATGGAATATTTTCTATTTATTCTAGACAACAATTCACCCCTAAAAACAGAGATGAAATTTGCTTTAATCAGTAGATTTCTTGCCAGGCACATATGCAAAGCTTCTTTTATCTCAAGTTCAAATGTTTGTTTTCTTCTAGCAATTGCTTGTGCTTTGCTGGTATTTATTCAGTGGCCCATAGCTTAGTTATATTATTTATAGTAAGAAGAAAAATTTCTGTGATTTAGTTTAACTTTGCTTTAGTCTCAAATATTCATTTATTTTGTGAAATGTGAACACATAAAGTTTCTTATATCACACAATTGCAAATTTTTAATATAAGTAACTTTGAACATCATATTTAGTAACTGATTACATTTCTAATAGCCAAAATAGGCATATTAACTTTCTAGTAGTCATTGAAATTATTTCACTTCAATCTAATGTTAATAATATCCTTTATCATTCTCTACTTATGGAAAATCAGAGTTTAATGGAGTAGAATGGCCTTGGTTAGCCACTACTCTGGAGATTTGGATAACTGCCTGGGAGTTCTAGATGTGTATGAATTAATATAGGCTATACTTTGCAATTTAAGTATTTAAAAAATTGTGTCATTATCTCTCACAATAATATTGTTCGCTTATTTCTATAGCTTTTATCAATACAAAATTTAAAATTAATATTTTGTAATTACTTAGCCTTGTGAAATAAGATCTATTGATACATTTGCCCCCTAAAATGTAAACAATTGTAAGTGATAATTGGCAATTCAATAAACTTCTTGATATTTACCCAAAGGTTTTGAAAACTTACATCCATACAACAATCTACACATGAATATTTATAACACCTTTATTTATAATTGCTAAAACTTGGAAGCAACCAAGAGGATCCTCCGTAGGTGAATGGAATAATAAACTGTCGTACATCTAGACAGTGGAGTATTATTCAGCACTGCAACTAAATGAGTTATTAATCCATGAAAAAACATGGAGGAAACTTAATTGCATATAACTAAGTAAAAGAAGCTAATTTGAGAAGGCTACATACTGTACGATTCCAACTATATGATATTATGGAAAAGGCAAAACTATGGAGACAGTAAAAAGATCAGTGGTTGCCAGTGGTAAGGAGGGAGCAAGAGATGAACAGGAAGGGCACAGAGATTTTTCAGGGAAGTGAAACTATTCTTTATGATAATACAATGGTGAGTTGGTGTCATTATACATTTATTAAAACACACAGAATGTAAAACACCAAAAATTAACCCTAATGTAAACTGTGGACTTTGGGTGATAAGGATATGTCAGTGTAGGTTCATCAGTTGTAATAAATGTACCACTCTGGTGCAGGATGTTGATAGTGGATGAGGGTGTTCATGTGTGGGGACAGGAGATATAGGACAAATCTCTGTACTTTCTGATCAATTTTGCTGTGAACCTAAAACTGCCCTAAAATATGAAGTCTGTTTTTTAAAAAGTAACAGTGGAAAAAATCAGAAATATGTATCTTATAAAGAATTTATCCTTGGGAATTCTCTGGCAGTCCAGTTGTTAGGGCTCTACAGTTTCACTGCCAAGGGTGTGGGTTCGATCCCTCATCAAGGAACTAAGATCTTGCAAACTGCACATCATGGCCAAAACTAAAAAAAAAAAGAATTTATCCTTTCTGGAACTTATAGTTTAATTCAGATTGTACAATTAGACCATAGAATATTCACCCTACTCCTTCATTAACCAGTATTAGAAATATTTATAAGAAAAAATATGTTGGACCTGGAAGATACCATGATGAATGAGGAATATTTTCTGCCCTTAAGAAGTCTACCACCAAATATTATCTGGGGAAAATCAAATTTTAAGTTATTAAAAAGTGAAGGGAAAATATAATATTAGATATACAAAAAGTGCTTTGGAACCAAGAAGAACAATCTCTGTTGTTGTACATTGGGGAATTTGAACCTATAGATATTTTAATTGAGTGGAAATAACTTCATGGCCAATTAATCTTTTGTAAGGACTTCATGCATGTCTTTATTTTCACAGAAAGCTCTCTTACGTAGACCATGATATTTTCAATTATGAGTGATCCTTTACCATGTACCACAGGGAAGACAGTCAAGGGTTTATTAGGAAATGTCCTTAAAAATGGGATAGGCTGGGCTTCCCTGGTGGTGCAGTGGTTGAGAGTCCACCTGCCGATGCAGGGGACACGGGTTCGTGCCCCAGTCCGGGAAGATCCCACATGCTGCGGAGCGGCTGGGCCCGTGAGCTATGGCCGCTGGGCCTGCGCGTCCGGAGCCTGTGCTCCGCAACGGGAGAGGCCACAACAGTGAGAGGCCCACGTACCGCAAAAAAAAAAAAAGAATAGGTTTATAGTAGAGGGAAATTAGACAACAAGAAAACAATAACTAATTCTTCCTATTCTTGTTCAAAAATATTCACTTTCTTCTTTAAATATCTTTCCTTTTTTTTTTTTTTTTCCATTTGTAGGCATAGAAGCAGTATTTAAAACTTCTGACTGTCATGGGCAATAAATCTCTCTGATTAGTTCATATTTTCAAACTTTTCTAGAGTAATGAATAAAGACCAGTATCAATCTCTAGCAAGAGCTCTTGATGCAATTTTGTCCTGAGTCTAGAGGCTTTAGAACCAGTGATACATAAAATAAATTTTTTATATTAAGTTGATGAGTCCAAAAACGTATGTTCTTTTAAATGCAGGTTCCCATAAAGTCTTTAGTTAAACAATGAGTGGTAATAGGTTAAAATTGATGATAAAATGCATCTGGTTATTTTCACATTTATTATAGACTTCACAAGTAATTAAATATAGTGTTCAGTGTTAAAACACTAATGCTAACCACTTAAGTTATATTTTCATAAGTTATCAGATAAGGCTTTTTCTTCAATTAATCATGATGCATTCACTAAGATGTCAGTGTTCACCTTGCAAAACTATGCCATAATTGCAGAAACTTTATCTAGATAGAAATTTACCATAGCTTGGCACAGAGGAAGCACAAAATAAATGTAATCTATTTTGTTTTGTTTTGAAAAACATAATGCATGTTTTTCCCATTTTCCACTGGAGCTGTTAAAATGTTAATTATTTAAGCTTCCCTGCTTGTTGATATCAACACTTCACTTACGTCACTTATATATTTTTTTCTCAGTAGTTTCTTCTAAGGATCGATCATGCCTTTAATATCTAAGTAATTTTTGCCTAACCCCATGTCTCAAATACTTTCTGTTTTATTGTAAAAGTATCATAGTTTTCAGTCATATATTCAGGTGTCTTGCCTATCTTGAGTTAAATTTTGTATATGTTGTAGAAATATGTAGAAAGTCTACTTTTTTTGCATATGAATATCCAATTTTTCTAGCACTATTTCTTGAAATTAATATTCTTTCTCCATTGAGTTGTGTTTCCACCTTTGTCAAAAGTCAGTTGACTTTGTGAGTCTGTTTCTGGTGTCTCTTATCTGTTCCAGTGATCTGTATTCCTATCATATAACAAATACATTTTGCCACCAGCAATGATTGAGAGATTCTGTTGCTTCAGATCCTCATCAGTGTTTGGAGTTTAGACATTCCAATAGGTGTGTTTTGTTTTCACATTGCTGTTTTATCTTTAAGTTATTAGTGACATATGATGTTGAGAACCTTTACATATGCTTATTTGCCATAAGTGTATCTTATTTGGTGAGATATTTGGTAAGAACTTTGGTCATTTTTTAATTGGGTTGTTTATTTTCTTATTATTTGTATATTTTGGGTACAAATCATTTATCAGATATGTCAAAAATATATCACCTCTATTGAAAGTCAGATAATTATATTCATGAGTATTTTGGGGCACTCTGTTCTGTTCCATTGTGTTTGTTAGTCTCTTTCTGGGTTCTCTATTCTATTCTCTAATTTTTTTTGGCAATATTACCCTGTCTTGATTAATGCAACGTTATAGTAAATCTTAAATTCAGATAGTGTCAGACCTCAACTTTGTTCTTCTTTTAAATATTGTGTTGGCTATTCTGGGTTTTACATTGTTGCATAAACTTCACAGTTAGTTTATTGATATCCAGAAAGTAACTTGCTGGAATTTGACTGGGATCACATTGAATCCATACCTCAGTTTGGGAAAAATGGCATCTTAACAATATGGAGTATTCCTATCCATGAATATGGAATATCTCTCCATTTATTTAGGTCTTTTTAAAAATTTCTTTTATCAGAGTTTTGTAGTTTTTCTCATGTTGATATTGTACATACTTTGTTGAATTTATACCTAAGTATTTCTCTTTTTTGGATGCTAATGTAAATGGTATTGTGTTTTAAATTTCAAGTATCAATTCTTTTTGCTGGTGTATAGGAAAGCAATGCTTTGTGTATATTAATCTTGTATCCTGCAAATGTGCTATGTATACTCGTTAGTTCTATGAGTTTTTTGTTGACTCTTTGGTATTTTCTACATAGGTAAATCATGTCATCTGTGACAAAGAGAGTTTTAATTTCTTCCTTTCCAATCTGTATACTGTTTATTTTATTTTCTTGCCTTATTGCATTAATATGGATTTGTAGTACTGTGTTAAATAAGATTGGTAAGAGTGGACATCTTGCCTTCTTTCTGATCTTAGCAGGAAAACATCAAATTTCTCACCACCTAAGTGTGATGTTAGCTGTAGGGTTTTTTGGTAGATGTTCTCTATCAAATTGAGGAAGTATTGCTCTTTGTTGAAATTTTTTTATTGTGAATTGATATTGGGTTTTCTCAAATGCTTTACCTGTATCTATGAATATGATCATATGATTTTTTTGTTTCCTTTGGCCAGTTGATGTGATGGATTATATTAATTGATTTTCACAAGTTGAGCCAGACTTGCATATGTGGAATAAATTCCATGTAGTCATGGTATACAATTATTTTTACATGTTCTTGAATTTGATTTGCTAATTTTTTTTGAGGACTTTTGCATTTATGTTCATAGGATACATCAATGTGTGTATTTTTAATTTCTTCTAATATATTTGGTTTTAGGGTAATGCCAACCTCATAGAATGAGTTAGGAAATACTTCCTCTGCTTATCCATACTGGAAGAGATTGTAGAGAATTGGTGTTTTTACTTCCTTAAATGCTTGGTAGAATTCACCAGTGAAACATTCTTGGTGTAGTGAACATTTTGGTGTAGTGCTTTCTGTTGTGGAAAGTTATGAACTATTGATTCAATTTCTTTAATAGATATAGATATATTCAGATTATATATTTTTCCTTATGTGAGTTTTGGTAGATTATTTCTCTCAAGGAATTTTTTAATTTCTTCTAAGTTATCCAGTATGTAGGCATAGAGTTGTTCATAACATTTCTTTATTATCCATTTAATGTCCATGGGATCAGTAGTGATAACTCCTCTTTCATTTCTTATATTAGTAATTTGTGTCTTCTCTCTTTTTTTCTTGGTTAGCCAGGCTACATATTTAGCAATTGTATTCAACTTTGCAAAGAACCAGCAGCTATAGTTTCATTGATTTTCTTTATTGATGTCCTATTTTCAATTGCATTGATTTCTGCTTTAGTTTTTATTATTTCTTTTAATCTGTTTATTTATATTTAACTTTCTCTTCTTATTCTAGTTTCCTAAGTTGGAAATTTATAGTACTGATTTTAGATCTTTCTTCTTGTCTAATATATGCATTCAGTGCCATAAAATTCCCTCTAAGTAATGTTCAGTGCATCTCACCAATTTTCATAAGTTGCAATTTCATTTTTAAATAGATTTTTAAAATTTCAGATAGATTGGAAGTCAACCAAGTGCTTGATACTAGATTAACAAGTTATCTCTTGCTTCATAACAAGTCACCTAAAATTTAGCAGATTAAATAATTAACATTAATTACCATACAGTTTTTCAGGGTCAGGAATCTGAGAGCAGCTCAGCTGCATAATTCTGTCTCAGGATCTCTCAAACTATTTCAGTCTGGCTGTTAGTCTGGGATGCATTCATCTCAAGGCTCAATTTAAATTAGAGAATCTTCTTCCAAGTTTACTCATATGGTTAAGTAAGCTTTAGTTTCTTAATGGACGTTGGTCTAAGGCTTAAGTTCCTTGCTATGTGAACATCTCCATAAGAATTCTCACAAAGTGACAGATTGATTTCCTCCTAGCAAATCATTAAATAGAGTTAATGAGCTAAGGAGCGAACTCCAGGGATGGAAACCTGTCTCTTATACCTTAATCTCTGAAGCAACATACCATTACATTTATTTGCTATTTGCTGTTAGTCACAGAGACCAGTCCTGGTATCACGTGAAAGGGTGTGGATACTAGATGTGGAGATTACTGAGGGCCACCTTGAAGACTGGCTAGCTTTGGTATCTTGGTTGTTTGTGGCCACTTTGGTGGAAATGAAAATATCTGATAAAGAATTAGAGGCTACCAGGTCTGCCAAGCCATGGCAGTGTCTATAAAAAGGAAGGAAGTGATGCTAAAAGTGAATTGAGTGGGTATTTCCTTCAATGGGAAAACAACCCCATCTGCCTGATAACACAGTAGAGACCATGCAATTCATAAAGGAAGAGGATCAAGTGATAGTCAAAAGACAGGGATAATGAGTCAAAGAGTTGAGTCATTCTGTGGACTGACCTTAACAGCTTTCTGGTGAGCCGCTGCTGAAATGTATTTTATACATTTATGCAAAAACATTTATATATTGGTGACTATAGTGAACTGTATGTTTGCTTCCTCCAAGTTCATACTTTGATATCTCTGATGGGATAGGGAGGTGAAGACTTTGGGAGATAATTGGTTCATGAAGGTGGAGCCTTCAAGAATGGGAGTAGGGCCTTATAAAAGGGACCCCAGAGTACTTTCTCTCACCCTTTGTCCACCATGTGAGGATACAATGAGAAGTCAGATGTCTGCAGCCTGGAAGAGGGCTTTCACTACAACCCAACCATGCTGGCAGTCTGCTGTCAGATTTCCAGCCTCCATAACTGTGGGAAATCAATTTCTATAGTTTATAACCCACCCAATCTATGGTCCTTTGTTATAGCAGCCTGAATTGACTAAGATACCGAGAAGTAGGGGTGCTGCTGGAACAAATACCTAAAAATATGAAAGAGGCATTAGAAGTGGGTAATGGGTAGAGGGCAAAAGAATTTTGAGGTGCATGTTATTAAAGGCCTAGATTGCTCTGAATTTTATTTATTTATTTATTTATATATTTTTATTTTTAAAAATTTTTGGTTGCGTTGGGTCTTCGTTGCTGCGCCTGGGCTTTCTCTAGTTGAGGTGAGTGGGGGCTACTCTTCGTTGCAGTGCACAGGCTTCTGCCTGCGATGGCTTCCCTTGTTGCGGAGCACGGGCTCTAGGCATGTGGGCTTCAGTAGCTGTGGCTCGTGGGCTCTAGAGTGCAGGCTCAGTAGTTGTGGCACACGGGCTTAGTTGCTCCACGGCATGTAGGATGTTGCTGGACCATGGCTCGAACCCGTGTCCCCTGCATTGGCGGGTGGATTTTGTCCACTGAGCCACCGGGTAAGTCCCTGCTCTGAATTTTTAAGGCAATTCTGGTGAGGGCTCAGAAAGAAAAGAAGAGGGCTGTAGAGAAAGCTTACATTTTCTTAGAGAATATCTAAGTAATCATGAACAGAATGTTGGTGGAAATATGGACAATAAGGCCATTCTGGTGAGATTCCAGAAGGAAATGAGGAATTGTTATGGTCTCGCAAACCATAGTTTGGATATTTAGCTGAGAAGTTGGATATTTAGCTGAGAAGATTTCTAAGCAAAGTGTTGAAAGAGCACCTTGTTTCTCCTGAATGCTTATAAAAAAGTGTGAGAAGACAGAAATGACTTGAAGACAGAATTATTAAGGAAAAAGAAACTGGAACTTAAAGATTTGGAAAATTCTTAGCCTTCTCGTATTGCAAAAAATGAGAAAATGTGTTTGGTAAAGAACATTAAGGATGTGTTCAATGAGTCTTTGATAAAGCAATTGGTATGTTTATGAATCACAAACTTAAAGGCTATCTCAGCAGAAGCCAAGAGCTATTCTTTAACACACAAAGGAAGGGAATAAGGACCACACAGAAGGCGATTCAGAGATGTCAGGGCTGCCACTCCCACCACAGGCCCAGTGTGCAAAGGCCAGGGGGTGGAGCAGTTTCAAAGGGTGAGGCTACCTCACCAGTGCAGGCAGGCGAGGATGCTTCCTTCCAGTGCCTCAGGTGTGGAGCCCCCCCAGCGAGCTGGAGCACGGGCTGTGCCCAGTGGAGCCTAAGAGCAGGGCCACCAGGATCACAACCTAAGTCTGGGAGAGCCATGGAGGGGAGATGGTGTCCCTGTGGTTTTGGAGGGCGGAGTGTTGAGCTGAAGAGGATTATTCTCCAGGCTTAAGGTTTACTGTTTACCCTGTTAGGCTTTGGACTTACTTGAGAGTCATTATCCCTTTCTTCTTATCTGTTTTCCCTTTTGGATGGAAATGTCCCACCATTGTATTTTGGAAGCACACAACTTGTTTGGTTTCACAGATTCACAGCTGGGGAGGAATTTTGCCTCAGGATGAACGGTACCTTGAGTCCACCCTCATCTGATTTAGATGATATGTAGATGAGATTTTGTTTTGGACTTCGGTTTTGGAGTTGATGCTGGAATGAGTTAAGACTTTTGGGGCTATTGAGGTGGAATCAACGTGTTTTGCGTATGAGAAGGACATGAATTTTGTGGGTCCAGGGGCAAAAAGCAATGGCCTGAATATTTGTGTCCTGCCCAAATTCATGTTTAAATCCTAACCCCTAAAATATGGTATTAAGAAGCGGGGGCTTTGGTAAGTAATTAGTTCATGAGGTTAGGGCTCTCAAGAATGGGATTTGTGCCCTTATAAAAGTGTCATTAGAGAGCTCTCTTGCTTTCTTTATGCCATGTGAGAATATAATAAGTCTGCAGTCTGCAACCTGAAAGAGCGTCCTCACCAAAATCTGACCATGGTAGCAGCACCTTGATCTCAGACCTCCAGCCCTCGTAACTATGAGAATACATTTCTATTATTTATAAGGCATCTAGTCTATTTAAAGAAATCTTTGAAAATGCAAGAGAGGAATCTATAGATCCTCTGTAAGTGCCAGTTAATATCACATGAAGTAGAAGGTGAATTATGATTCTGAGTAAGAGACTGTAAGAAAGGAACTTGAGACTGTTAGTGCTAATGGGTAAAATGCGCTTAGTGTGGTGAAGGAATTTTATTGGGATTATTGGACACTGGTACACACTGTAGTACCATACACAAACCTGTTGACTGAAAGGTAAAGACAACATAATTAAGTTAGGAGGGTATGGTGAGGTAACTAGAGGACATAAAAGTAAAAATATGGCTCAGAGTAGGAGTTGAATGAAATTATAATGGGTTTTTATATAACCCATGCATGAATGTATTACTACAATAAATGCGATGTCTGAATGTGGTATGATAGGAATGGGTTTGCATGAAAGTCTGCTGTTTGTCCCATTTTAATTGGGCATTCTTGGTGGAATCTTTAGAATTACCCTAAAATATTTCTTTATTTTAAAACAATATAAAATACCTAGAGGTCATCAAGAACTTCTGCCTTAAATTTAAAATCATGTTAAATGAAATTATATTCATATCCACAAATCCCTTTTTTGGTGGCCTGTAAGAAAATATGGGCTGTGAGAAATCATATGGATCTTGAGGTTTAGTTACAGCCTACAGAGGATTAACTACATCTGTACCTCCAGATGTATCAGATGTGTTCAATATGGTATTAACAATTCAAGTTGGGCAATAAGTTAAAGGACATTGGTATTCTGTGATTGATTGGACTAACACTTTCTTCTTAATTTCTGTCTTGCAAGAAAATCAAAACCAGTTTGAATTCATGTGTGATGGACTCCAATACTTGTTTACCTCACTTTCTCAGGGATATGTAAGTTTACCTTCTTATGTCCACAACCTGGTGAGATGAGACTTAGATTTGGTTCAATTGAAAAATAAAGTTACTTGTTGTATTTATTATATACTGCTGATACTGCAACCTGAATATTAAGCTAAAACTGAGTTTTGAATAGTAGTTCAATGTACAGCCACAGGCAAGTGGATATTGAGCTAAGATACAGGTCCCAAAATAAATGTTAAAATTATGAGGAATAACATAGGCCAGAGCATTAGAGATACTCTTCAAGCAATCAAAAATAGGTTATTACCTCAGCCAGTTCTGAAATCAAAACAAGAGGCGTAAGATTTGAATGAGTTGTTTGACTTGTGGAGACATCACCTGTCACATCTGGAAACTTTAATAGCCCCTATTCACAAATATGATGAAAAACTAGTAGACGTATATGGTGCTCTAGACAACTGCATGCTCTCTTAGAGCTTCAAAGAGCTATTACCCAGTTGATTCCTTCGGGTTCACACTACTCCAATGTTCAAATGACATTGAAAGCTTCAGCAATTTACACACAGACAGGAGCCTTTGGCAAAAGCTCAGTGTTTGCCAACCAGTGGTGACTGTCAGGGTTTTGGATTAGACAATTACCTGAGCTGGCCTCAGGATATAGTCCCTGTGAGAGGCAATTGCTAGTCTATTATTGAACTTCAATTGAAATTGTTTCTGTTACAGATGGAATTCAAAATATTTTAAGACCTGAAAAACGGATCATGTCTTGGGTTATGTAAGAGCAACATTCTAGAAGTGAGGGGGATGCATTCTCTAAATAGAAGGGGTTTATTCAATAATACGTAAAAGGGCATCACTGGGGGTACCCATCATAATTAAATAGGAAGCTCTTATGACTTCAAGCCCTACATTAGACTCCTCCGGTAACTTAACTGATTCACAGCTAAATGAATAATTTTCTGTTTTTACCAGAAGATAGTAAACAAGTGATGTGGTTTACAGATAGTAGGTAGCTCAAGGGTAGAGGGCTAAAATTCTAACTAGAAGGCAACTGTATTGCAATGTATTGTAATGCAGCTGTACATTGAAGAAGGAAAAGAAAATCTTCTCATTGGGTAGGATAACAATTGGTAATCCTCACAGCATTTTAGGAAAGGGACCATAGCAATCAGTACATTAGGAGATGTCAACAGGGCAAAGCCTGCAGAAGTCATCCTCCATTGTTTGCAGCTGAAGGTCCAGACGGGTCTGGGCAGATTTAAGGAGCATTCAATTTAGAGTAATCTATGTCTGTGATGTATCTTGATGCAGCTGCATGAACATTTGCAGTAATTCTAAGGTTTTAACTGTCTTTTGGTTTCCATTTGACAGATTTATCTATTACAGAGGGCACATTCTTAGGTAATAATGAGAACCACTGCCTCTTAAATACACGCAAAGGACTTTGTCAGCAACAGAGATATGGAAACGTGTAACTTCTAAACTAATGATTTTTTTTTTTTTTACGGTACGCAGGCCTCTCACTGCCGTGGCCTCTCCCGTTGCGGAGCACAGGCTCCGGACGCGCAGGCTCAGCGGCCGTGGCTCACGGGCCCAGCCGCTCCGCGGCATGTGGGATCTTCCCGGACCGGGGCACAAACCCATGTCCCCTGCATCGGCAGGCCGACTCTCAACCACTGCGCCACCTGGGAAGCCCTAAACTAATGATCTTTTAAGAAAGATATACACATATAATAGTTATAAGTATCTTCTGCTTTCCCAACTTGTTATAATATCATGTGACCTAATGCTTATAGGTTATGTTTCGTAGATGGAAGGCAATAATACAGGCAAAGCATATGTGGTAAACTGGAAGCAGTGTCATTTGGAGATGATTTGGAGCCCTGTGAGTCCTTTCCACTATCCAACACTGTGTGATTGCTGCAAATACCATTTCTTTAGCGGTCCCCAGCTTCAAATTGCATCAAGTCTATTCCTGAAGTATGTGAACTCATATTAATACGTATCTCTACAGGGGAAGGCACTCTATACACATTTTTGTTTTAGTGTTTTAAATTGAGGTGAAATTCATGTAACATAGTATTAACCATTTTAAAGTAAACCATCCATCGCCATTCAATACATTTAACGTGGTGTGCAGCCACTACCGCTGTTTAATTCCAAAGCACTTGCATCAACCGACAGGGAAAACCCACACCATTAGGCGAGTACTCTCTATTGCCTCCTCTACTGCCACCCTAACTCCTGGCAACCACCAATCTGCTTTTTGTCCTACTGATTTACCTGTTCTGGGTATTTCATATAACTGTAATCATGCAGTGTGTGACCTTTTGTGTCTAGCTTCTTTTACTTACTCTAATGTTTCTGAGGTTCATCTACTGCTTGGACCAGCACTATATTTGATGCTTGGGAAAAAGCACTGAATAGAGAAGATAAAAATTCATGCTCTCAGGAGTTTGCAGTTTTAGTAGCTAGGGAATGTTAAGAACAACATCTACAACAAATAAAAATTTATATAAAATGTATAGGGTGGGAGACGGTGATAATTGATATGTGAAAAAAGAAAATGTAAAGCCAGCTAAGAAGTATTTGAGAGATGGAGTTATTGGTTGCAGTAGGCATGGTTGTAGTAATAAGTAACTGGCAGAGCCAGGACTTTCTTTTTTTATTTTTGTAAATTTTATTTAATTCATTTTTTTTATACAGCAGGTTCTTATTAGTCATCAGTTTTACACACATCAGTGTATACATGTCAATCCCAATCACCCAATTCAGCACACCACCACCCGCATCCCACCGCCACTTTCCCCCCTTGGTGTCCATACGTTTGTTCTCTACATCTGTGTCTCAGCTTCTGCCCTGCAAACAGGTTCATCTGTAACATTTTTCTAGGTTCCACATATATGCGTTAATATACGATATTTGTTTTTCTCTTTCTGACTTACTTCACTCTGTATGACAGTCTCTAGATCCATCCACGTCTCTACAAATGACCCAATTTCGTTCCTTTTTATGGCTGAGTAATATTCCATTTCATATATGTACCACATCTTCTTTATCCGTTCATCTGTTGATGGGCATTTAGGTTGCTTCCATGACCTGGCTATTGTAAATAGTGCTGCAATGAACATTGGGGTGCATGTGTCTTTTTGAATTATGGTTTTCTCTGGGTATATGCCAGTAGTGGGATTGCTGGATCATATGGTAGTTCTATTTTTAGTTTTTTAAGGAACCGCCATACTGTTCTCCATAGTGGCTGTATCAATTTACATTCCCACCAGCAGTGCAAGAGGGTTCCCTTTTCTCCATACCCTCTCCAGCATTTGTTGTTTGTATATTTTCTGATGGTGCCCATTCTGACTGGTGTGAGGTGATACCTCATGTCATTTTGATTTGCATTTCTCTAATAATTAGTGATGATGAGCAGCTTTTCATGTGCTTCTTGGCAATCTGTATGTCTTCTTTGGAGAAATGTCTATTTAGGTCCTCTGCCCATTTTTGGATTGGGTTGTTTGTTTTTTTAATATTGAGCTGCATGAGCTGTTTGTATATTTTGGAGATTAATCCTTTGTCCAGTGATCCCTTTGCAACTATTTTCTCCCATTCTGAGGGTTGTCTTTTTGTCTTGTTTATGGTTTCCTTTGCTGTGCAAAAGCTTTTAAGTTTCATTAGGTCCCATTTCTTTATTTTTGTTTTTATTTCCATTACTCTAGGAGGCGGATCAAAAAAGATCTTGCTGTGATTTAGATCAAAGAGTGTTCTTCCTATGTTTTCCACTAAGAGTTTTATAGTGTCCACTCTTACATTTAGGTCTCTAATCCATTTTGAGTTTATTTGCATGTATGGTGTTAGAGAGTGTTCTAATTTCATTCTTTTACATGTAGCTGTCCAGTTTTCCCAGCACTACTTATTGGAGAGACTGTCTTTTCTCCATTGTATATCCTTGCCTCCTCTGTCACAGATTAGTTGACCATAGGTGTGTGGGTTTATCGCTGGGCTTTCTATCTTGTTCCATTGATCTATGTTTCTGTTTGTGCCAGTACCATATTGTCTTGATTAACTGTAGCTTTGTATGATGGTCTGAAGTCAGGGTGTCTGATTCCTCCAGCTCCGTTTCTTTCCCTCAAGACTACTTTGTCTATTCGGGGTCTTTTGTGTCTCCATACAAATTTTAAGATGTTTTGTTGTAGTTCCATAAAAAATGCCATTGATAATTTGATAAGGATTGCATTGAATCTGTAGATTGCTTTGGGTAGTGTAGTCGTTTTCACAATATTGATTCTTCCGATTCAAGAATATGGTATATCTCTCCATCTGTTGGTATCATCTTTAATTTCTTTCATCAGTGTCTTATAGTTTTCTGCATACAGGTCTTTTGTCTCCCTAGGTAGGTTTGTCCCTAGGTATTTTATTCTTTTTGTTGCAATGGTAAATGGGAGTGTTTCCTTCATTTATCTTTCAGATTTTTCATCATTAGTGTATAGGAATGCAAGAGATTTCTGTGCATTAATTTTGTCTCCTGCTGCTCTACGAAATTCATTGATTAGCTCTAGTAGTTTTCTGGTGGCATCTTTAGGATTCTCTATGTATAGTATCATGTCATCTGCAAACAGTGACAGTTTTACTTCTTCTTTTCCAGTTTGTATTCTTTTATTTCTTTGTCTTCTCTGATTGCCGTGGCTAGGACTTCCAAAACTATGTTGAATAATAGTGGTGAGAGTGGACATCCTTGTCTTATACCTGATCTTAGAGGAAATGCTTTCAGTTTTTCACCATTGACAATGATGCTGGCTGTGGGTTTGTCATATTTGGCCTTTATTATGTTGAAGTAGGCTCCCTCTATGCCCACTTTCTGGAGAGTTTTTATCATAAATGGTGTTGAATTTTTTTTTTTTTTTTTTTTTTTTTTTTTTTTTTTGCGGTACGCGGGTCTCTCACTGTTGTGGCCTCTCCCATTGCGGGGCACAGGCTCCGGACGCGCAGGCTCAGCGGCCATGGCTCACGGGCCCAGCCGCTCCACGGCATGTGGGATCTTCCCGGACCGGGGCACGAACCCATGTCCCCTGCATCGGCAGGCAGACTCCCAACCACTGCGCCACCAGGGAAGCCTCCCAGCCTTTAGTTTTATTGATCTTTGCTATAGTTTATTTCTGCTCTGATCTTTATGATTTCTTTCCTTCTGCTTACTTTGGGTTTTGTTTGTTCTTCTTTCTGTAGTTCCTTTAGGTGTAAGGTTAGATTGTTTATTTGAGATTTTTCTTGTTTCTTGCAATAGGCTTGTATAGGCATAAACTTCCCTCTTAGAACTGCTTTTGCTGCATTCCATAGGTTTTGGATCGTCGTGTTTTCATTGTCATTTGTCTAGGTTTTTTTTATTTCCTTTTTGATTTCCTCAGTGATCTCTTGGTTAGTTAGTAATGTATTGTTTAGCCTCCAGGTGTTTGTGTTTTTTACGTATTTTTTCCCTGTAATTCATTTCTAATCTCATAGCATTGTGGTCAAAAAAGATGCTTGTTATGATTTCAATTTTCTTAAATTTACTGAGGCTTGATTTGTGACCCAAGATGTGATCTATCCTGGAGAATGTTCCGTGCACACTGGAGAAGAAAGTGTAATCTGCTGTTTTTGGATGGAATGTCCTAAAAATATCAATTAAATCTATCTGGTCTGTTGTGTCATTTAAAGCTTCTGTTTCCTTATTTATTTTCATTTTGGATAATATGTCCATTGGTGTAAGTAAGGTGTTAAAGCCCCCCACTATTACTGTGTTACTGTCGATTTCCCCTTTTATAGCTGTTAGCAGTTGCCTTATGTATTGAGGAGCTCCTATGTTGGGTGTATGTATTTTTATAATTGTTATATCTTCTTCTTGGATTGATCCCTTGATCATTATATAGTGTCCTTCCTTGTTTCTTGTAACATTCTTTATTTTAAAGTCTATTTTATCTGATACGAGTATTGCTACTCCAGTTTTTGTTTATTTCCATTTGCATGGAATATCTTTTTCCCTCGCCTCACTTTCAGTCTGTATGTGTTCCTAGGTCTGAAGTGGGTCTCTTGTAGACAGCGTATATATGGGTCTTGTTTTTGTATCCATTTAGCAAGCCTGTGTCTGTTGGTTGAAGCATTTAATCCATATATGTTTAAGGTAATTTTCGATATGTATGTTCCTATGACCATTTTCTTAATTGTTTTTGGTTTGTTTTTGTAGTTCCTTTTCTTATCTTGTGTTTCCCACTTAGAGAAGTTCCTTTAGCATTTGTTGTAGTGCTGGTTTGGTGGTGATGAATTCTCTTAGCTTTTGCTTGTCTGTAAAGCTTTTGATTTCTCCATCAAATCTGAATGAGATCTTCGCCAGGTAGGGTAATCTTGGTTGTAGTTTCTTCCCTTTCATCACTTTAAGTATATCTTGCCACTACCTTCTGGCTTGTAGAGTTTCTACTGAGAAATCATCTGTTAACCTTATGGGAGTTCCCTTGTATGTTATTTGCGTTTTTCCCTTGCTGATTTCAATAATTTTTCTTTGTCTTTAATTTTTGTCAATTTGTTTACTTTGTCTCGGCGTGTTTCTCCTTGGGTTTTCCCTGTATGGGACTCTCTGCACTTCCTGAACTTGGGTGGCTATTTCTTTTCCCATGTTACAGACGTTTTCGACTCTAATCTCTTCAAATATTTTCTCTGGTCCTTTCTGTCTCTCTTCTCTTTCTAGGATCCCTATAATGCGAATGTTATTGTGTTTAATGTTGACCCAGAGGTCTCTTAGGCTGTCTTCATTTCTTTTCATTCTTTTTTCTTTATTCTGTTCTGCAGCAGTGAATTCCACCATTCTGTCTTCCAGGTCACTTATCCTTTCTTCTCCCTCAGTTATTCTGCTATTGATTCCTTCTAGTGTAGTTTCATTTCAGTTATTGTATTGTCATCTTTGTTTGTTTGTTCTTTAACTCTTCTAGGTCTTTGTTAAACATTTCTTGCATCTTCTCGATCTTTGCCTCCATTTTTTTTCCGAGGTCCTGGATCATCTTCACTATCATTATTCTGAATTCTTTTTCTGGAAGGTTGCCTATCTCCACTTCATTTAGTTGTTTTTCTGAGGTTTTATCTTGTTCCTTCATCTGGTACATAGCCCTCTGCATGTTCATCTTGTCTATCTTTCTGTGAATGTGGGTTTTGTTCCACAGGCTGCAGGACTGTAGTTCCTGCTTCTGCTCTCTTCCCTCTGGTGGATGAGGCTATCTAAGAGGCTTGATGGGAGGGACTGGTGGTGGGTAGAGCTGACTGTTGCTCTGGTGGGCAGAGCTCAGTAAAACTTTAATCCACTTGACTGTTGATGGGTGGGGCTGGGTTCCCTCCCTGTTGGTTGTTTGGCCTGAGGCTACCCAGCACGGGAGCCTACCTGGGCTCTTTGGTGGGGCTAATGGCAGACTCTGGGAGGGCTCACACCAAGGAGTACTTCCCAAATCTTCTGCTGCCAGTGTCCTTGTCCTCACGGTGAGCTACAGCCACCCCCTGCCTTTGCAGGAGACCCTCCAAGACTAGCAGGTAGGTCTGGCTCAGTCTCCCCTGGGGTTACTGCTCCTTCCCCTGGGTCCTGATGTGCACACTACTTTGTGTGTGCCCTCCAAGAGTGGAGTCTCCGTTTCCCCCAGTCCTGTCAAAGTCCTGCAATCAAATCCCACTAGCCTTCAAAGTCTGGTTCTCTAGGAATTCCTCCCCCCGTTGCTGAACCCCCAGCTTCGGAAGCCTGACATGGGGCTCAGAACCTTCACTCCAGTGGGTGGACTTCTGTGGTATAATTGTTCTCTAGTTTGTGAGACACCCACCCAGTGGTTATGGGATTTGATTTTATTGTGATTGCGCCCCTCCTACCATCTCATTGTGGCTTCTCCTTTTTCTTCGGATGTGGGGTATCTTTTTTGGTGAGTTCCAATGTCTTCCTGTCGACAGTTGTCCAGGAGCTAGCTGTGATTCTGGTGTTCTTGCAAGAGGGAGTGAGAGCACGTCCTTCTACTCCGCCGTCTTGGTTCAGGGCCCAGGACTTTTAGAATGTAGAATTATACTAAAAAAGAGAAGGAGGTAAGGCCACTGCTTAATTTTTCCTCCAGAAAAATGAAGTCTAGGAAATGATGTGGTGTGGAAGTGTGCCTAGTGTGCTCAAGAAATAGCAAGGAGGCCAGTGTGGCTGGACCCCAGAGAGCAGGTGAGAATGGTAGAGGGTTAGAGGCCTCACTTTGAGGATGTAGCACAGATCATCTATACTGGCATCATGTTTTTCATTGTAAGGGCCTTGGTTTTTACTTTCAGTGAAATGGGAACTCATGGGAGGATTTTGATGTGATCAAATTTATGCTTTACTTATCTAATTGCTTTATTAAAAACAGATTATAGTTATATAGTAGATTTAATAATCCAGAGAAGAGATAATGATGTTTACACTATGAGGTAGCATGGTGATGCTGAAGAACACATGTATTTTCCTGTACAGTTAACATAGTTTTCTGATTAATTGGTTGTAGTGAAAAAGAACGAAAAATCAGTCTGGCATTTTTGGCCAGAGCAACTGAGAAATGAAATTTTATGAGGAACATTTAGATATCCAATCACTGCAGGTAGAATTTGGGATGAGTGGTCTAATCTCTTGGAAGACTTGTGGTGGGAAAGCTTAGATTTTGCTCTAAACTATGAAAAATCAGAAGTATCCAAGCAGGAAACTTAGCCAGGGGATCCGATAATGAAATATGAGGTCATGATATACATCAGCCTGGCTTCACACTGAAAATGCCCAGTGTCAGTATCCAAGATACTAGCACAGCACATGGAGGAGGTGTGGAATCTTGTAGATTTGAAATTTAATTCTCTTCCTGGGGGAGATTAGTCCCTCAGGGTCCCAACAGAAGAGAGATTTTGGAGAGTGTGGGAAGAGGAAGCCAGGCAGGTCTTGCCACTCCTTGTCTTAGAATAAGAGTTGGTAAATTATTGTCTTCAGGCAAAATTCAGCATTTCTTATGTGTTTGTAATAAAACTTTATTTTAACATAGTCACATGCATTTGTTTATATTTTGTCTGTGGCTTCTTTATTGCTACAAAGGCAGAGTTGAGTAGCTGCAAGAGAGACCATATGGTATACAAAGCCTAAAATATTTATTATTTGGTTCTTTACAGAAAATGTTTGCCAAGCACAGCCCTCAACTATGTTTGAGGGATAAAAAAAATCAGTTCATCCTTTCAATAGATGCTATAGTATAGTGTACCTAGGATAAATATTTCCATTTTCATGTTTTTTTCCTTTATTTTTAGACTTGTGAGCACTTAGCCAAACAAATCCAAGGTAAAATTGCAGTTACTTCAGAAACTAGTGCCAATAATATCAATACTTGTACAAATAGTGGCTGTACCAAGCTTGTAGATTCTGAGGCTCTATTAATAACTGATAATTGTTATTGAAAGAAATAATCTATGCCAAGATAGTCCAGGCTCATGGCTTAATTAGATAAGAGTGTAATTGATTTACAATGGTATGTTAGTTTCTGCTGTATAACAAAGTGAATTAGCTATATGTGTACATATATCCCCATGTCATCTCCCTCTTGCGTCTCCCTCCCACCCTCCCTATCCCACCCCTCCTAGGTGTTAACAAAGCACCAAGCTGATCTCCCTGTGCTACGTGGCTGCTTCCCACTAGCTATGTATTTTACATTTGGTAGTGTATGTATGTCCAGGCCACTGTGTCGCTTTGTCCCAGCTTACCTTTCCCCCTCCCCGTGTCCTAAGATCCATTATCTATGTCTGTGCCTTTCTTCCTGTCCTGCCTCTAGGTTCTTCAGAACCGTTTTTGTTTTTTTTATATTCCATATATATGTGTTAGCATATGGTATTTGTTTTTCTCTTTCTGACTTACTTCACTCTGTATAACAGACTCTAGGTCCATTTAACTCACTACAAATAACTCAATTTCATTTCTTTTTATGGCTGAGTAATATTCCATTGTATATATGTGCCACATCTTCTTTTTCCATTCATCAGTCAGTGGACACTTAGGTTACTTCCATGTCCTGGCTATGGTAAATAGAGCTGCAGTGAACATTGTGGTACATGTCTCTTTTTGAATTATGGTTTTTTTTGGGTATATGCCCAGTAATGGGATTGCTGGGTCATATGGTAGTTCTATTTTTAGTTTTTTAAGGGACCTCTTTACTGTTCTCCATAGTGGGTGTATCAATTTACATTCCCACCAACAGTGTAAGAGGGTTCCCTTTTCTCCACACCCTCTCCAGCATTTGTTGTTTATAGATTTTTCAATGATGGCCATTCTGACTGGTGTGAGGTGATACCTCATTGTAGTTTTGATTTGCATTTCTCTAATGATCGGTGATGTTGAACATCCTTTCATGTGCTTGTTAGCAATCTGTATATTTTCTTTGGAGAAATGTCAATTTAAGTCTTCTGCCCATTTTTGGATTGGGTTGTTTGTTTTTTTGATATTGAGCTGCATGAGCTGCTTGTATATTTTAGAGATTAATCCTTCGTCAGTTTCTTCGTTTGCAAATATTTTCTCCCATTCCGAGGGTTTTCTTTTCGTCTTGTTTATGGTTTCCTTTGCTGTGCAAAAACTTTTAAGTTTCATTAGGTCCCATTTGTTTATTTTTGGTTTTTATTTCACTTTCTTTAGGAGGTGGGTCAAAGGATCTTGCTGTGATTTATGTCATAGAGTGTTCTGCCTATGTTTTCCTCTAAGAGTTTTATAGTGTCTGGCCTTACATTTAGGTCTTTAATCCATTTAGCGTGTATTTTTGTGTATGGTGTTAGGAGGCGTTCTAATTTCATTCTTTTACATGTAGCTGTCCAGTTTTCCCAGCACCACTTATTGAAGGGGCTGTCTTTTCTCCATTGTATATTTTTGCCTCCTTTACCAAAGAAAAGGTGACCATATGTGTGTGGGTTTATCTCTGGGCTTTCTATCCTGTTCCATTGATCTGTCTTTCTGTTTTTATGCCAGTACTGTACTGTCTTGATTACTGTAGTTCTGTAGTATAGTCTGAAGTCAGGGAGCCTGATTCCTCCAACTCCTTTTTTCTTCCTCAAGATTGCTTTTGCTATTTGGGGTCTTTTGTGTTTGCATACAAATTGTGAAATTTTTTGTTCTAGTTCTGTGAAAAATGCCATTGGTAGTTTGATAGGGATTGCATTGAATCTGTAGATTGCTTTGGGTGCTATAGTTGTTTTCACAATATTGATTCTTCCCATCTAAGAACATGGTATATCTCTCCATCTGTTTGTATCATCTTTAATTTCTTTCATCAGTGTCTTATAGTTTTCTGCATACAGGTGTTTTGTTGCCTTAGGTACATTTATCCCTAGGTATTTTATTCTTTTTTTTGCAATGGTAAATGGGAGTGTTTCCTTAATTTCTCTTTCTGATTTTTCATCATTAATGTATTGGAATGCAAGAGGTTTCTATGCATTAATTTTGTATCCTGCTACTTTACCAAATTCATTGATTAGCTCTAGTAGTTTTCTGGTAGCATCTTTAGGATTCTTTATGTATAGTATCATGTCACTGCAAGCAGTGTCAGTTTTACTTCTTCTTTTCCAATTTGATTCCTTTGATTTCTTTTTCTTCTCTGACTGCTGTGGCTGAAACTTCCAAAACTACGTAGCATAACAGAGGTGAGAGTGGGCAACCTTGTCTTGTTCCCAGTCTTAGTGGAAATGGTTTCAGTTTTTCACCATTGAAATGATGTTGGCTGTGGGTTTGTCATATATGGCCTTTATTATGTTGAGGTAATTTCCCTCTATGCCTACTTTCTGGAGGGTTTTATCATAAATGGGTGTTGAATTTTGTCAAAAGCTTTTTCTGCATCTATTGAGATCATCATATGGTTTTTCTCATTCAGTTTGTTAATATGGTTTATCGCATTGATTGACTTGCGTGTATTGAAGAATCCTTGCATTCCTGGGATAAACCCCACTTGATCATGGTGTATGATCCTTTTAATGTGCTGTTGAATTCTGTTTGCTAGTATTTTGTTGAGGATTTTTGCGTCTATGTTCATCAGTGATATTGGCCTGTAGTTTGCTTTCTTTGTGACATCTTTGTCTGCTTATGTTATCAGGGTGATGGTGGCCTCGAAGAATGAGTTTGGGAGAGTTCCTCCCTCTGCTATATTTTGGAAGAGTTTGAGAAGGATCGGTATTAGCTCTTCTCTAAATGTTTGATAGAATTCGCCTGTGAAGCCATCTGGTCCTGGGCTTTTGTTTGTTGGAAGATTTTTAATCACAGTTTCAATTTCAGTGCTTGTGATTGGTCTTTATATTTTCTATGTCTTCCTGATTCAGTCTCAGAAGGTTGTGCATTTCTAAGAATTTGTCCATTTCTTCCAGGTTGTCCATTTTATTGGCATATAGCTGCTTGTAGTAATCTCTCATGATGCCTTGTATTTCTGCAGTGTCAGTAGTTCTCCTTTTTCATTTCTAATTCTGTTGATTTGAGTCTTCTCCCTATTTTTCTTGATGAGTCTGGCTAATGGTTTATCAATTTTGTTTATCTTCTCAAAGAATCAGCTTTTAGTTTTATTGATCTTTGCCATCATTTCCTTCATTTCTTTTTCATTTATTTGTGATCTGATCTTTATGATTTCTTTCCTTCTGCTAACTTTGGGATTTTTTGTTCTTCTTTCTCTAATTGCTCTAGGTGTAAGGTTAGGTTGTTTATTTGAATTTGAAGAGAATTTTCTCGCTTGCATCATGACATGAAACAGTTAATTTTATTTTTGTAAAGATTCTAGGGCCTAACTATAACTGTCTCATCCTTGTACACTCTGCATATTGCCTTTTTGAAATCAAAGGAGGCATTCTCAGAGAAGACTTCAGTCTGAAATAGTGTTTGATTTTTGCATATTTTGAAAAAGCACATAGATGTAAGCATCAGTATATAAGCTATTCTTAAATTGGGAAAACACTGAGTTCTGCGATTGCCATTACACTGGTCTACTCATTACAGTTTAACAATGGAAATAAATAACTTTGCTGCATCTGTATTACCATAGAATATTGTGTTTACAGATATGGTTATGTGGGAGCTTTATGATTCTGCACTGACTTGGAAGTATTTCGTCATTATGTGAGGTGCTGCTGGACAGCTGCAGGCAGCCACTTTGGGTTATGGGCATTGCACAACATGCAGGTGGAAGTCCCTTAACCCGCGGGACTGGAAAGGCCCGGTGAGACGGACAGATACCTCAGCTTGCCCTGCCTGCAGCAACTTCTCTGGCCATTGTAGACCTGGCATTGATGGGTTTCTGAGGGAGTGACATTCATATGCCCTTGGGCAAAAACACATCATCCATTATGTGGAATGTAAAGGCTGAATGCTTTAAAGGTGGAATGTAAGATCTTTTTAAAAGTAGCAATTTTAAAGTTTTCTTTTTCCCCCAACTATTAATATGAAAATTCAGACAACTTTCCTTTAATCTGTACTTCATGTATCAACATGAAAGGCATTTTTAATCTTGACTTTATTCATTCTCTAGATATAAGCATCTGATGTAAAAGTGTACTTTCTAAAGGCTTAATACAGAATATATTACTCAGTAGTGCTTTTCCCCTCACACTGACTCCCACTTAACAACAACCATAAAAAACAAGTCAGTGAAAGTACTATATCGCCTAGTTCGCAAACTCAATATTCCCTCCTCAGAAGTGCTCTTGGGATCCTGTGATGCAATGCGAATTTCTACAGAAGAAAAAATTTAATATTTCCTTTTCATCATATAGTCTCATAATAAAGTCAATCTTAGAATCTTAGTTACCTTTATTTGAAATTATTTTAGGCCTGTAACATATTTCTTCTTATTCAAAAGAAAAAGAAAAAAAAAAAACCTGAAGGGATTCTCAGTATGATAGTTAAGCACAACCTCTCACGCTTTTACAGAATGGTTTATAACCCCAGCAATATTTTTGATGTTGTGTAGTTACAACCTAAACATGCCTATGTAAATAAGATTGGGCAGGTAGTTTCTTAGAGATGATATAGAAAAAGAGGAAATGCCAAGAAACCTAAAAGAGAAGTACTTCCTTCCCAAGGAAGGAAGCCTAGATAATTATAAAAATAAATAAAAACATATTGAAGTTTTTCCTCAAGGGGCAAAAAATAAAAAAGCAACCATTTGGATGTCCTAACTCTGTTTTGTGACCCTAAGAGAAAAGAAGTATTTACAGGGAAGCAAAATCAAAATACTGAAGATATTTAAGTTAAATATTTAATTATCTAGAATTATGTAGAATTATTTTATTTTCTACTGGTATAAATCAAAGTAAAATGTGGAAATATTTGTTAAAAAGGTTATTCCTTTTGCAGTATGCATTTAATTGATACCACTTAAGATCATGTCTTCATTTATTCAAATAAAACCAATTCTAATACTGCATTTCCTGCTTTTAAAAAACTTATTGAACATTTACATTTTCAATGCATTGTATTTGAAGCTAAGGGATGGCCAAAGTAGCATATGACATTTTCTCAGATATCCAGAGTTTAAAATCTAGATAGAGTGGGCTTCTCTGGTGGCGCAGTGGTTGAGAGTCCGCCTGCCGATGCAGGGGACGCGGGTTCGTGCCCCGGTCTGTGAAGATCCCACGTGCCGCGGAGCGGCTGGGCCCGTGAGCCATGGCCGCTGAGCCTGTGCGTCCGGAGCCTGTGCGCCGCAACGGGAGAGGCCACAACAGTGAGAGGCCCGCGTACCGCAAAAAAAAAAAAATCTAGATAGAGTAAGAGCAGATTTTTAAAAGGATATTATGCATAAATGGAGGGAAGGATCTCTGTGAAAAGTCTAGTCAGCAGTTGGATATGAGTACCTGGTGCTTAGGTGATAGACAGCTATAAAAGGCATTAGCAGTAAAATCAAATGTGGAACCATGTGAGTGGAAAGCATCTCTTGAGTGAAAAAGGACATATACCAAAAAGCAGAAGATAGATCATTGGAACACACCAATACTTACTAGTTTAAGTAGTTGATAAGAAACCTATCAAGCAGTTGATAACAGGTACTAAACCCAAGAAAAAGAGAAATTAAGAAAGAAAAAAAATAGAGAAAAGAGGGTGTCTTAGTTGCCAGGAAAAAAGTAGTCAACAATGCCAAGTTCTGATGAAAGGTCATGTAAAATGAGTAAGGTTATTCAGAGATCATTCCTGAGGCTCTCAGCAATGGAATTAGCACACTATTATTTTGAGTAACTTTGGCATAAAAGGCCAAATGAGAGTGACAAGCAAGAGAGGAATGTGGAATTAAAGCAGTAACTTTTACAAATGGAATATACATATGACAGTTTAAAGCATTAGGAAATGGCATGATTTTAAAATATGGAAGCAAGGGCATCATTATATCTACCTAGTAAGGATCTAAGAAACATCCAAATGTATCCGTACCTGGAGAAGTGTACTTTTAGCTCACTACAGATGACAGATTTATCTAGCAGATATTTTTCTTTCATCCATCAGATATTTCTTATTGTGAAGATTTTAGTTTTTGCCTTTAAAAGATTGATTGCTGCAAATAATTTGGAAGACAGAATATAAAGCCTAGGATATGCCCATGTAGAGCTGGTACCACACAAAGCTGGTACCACAAAGAGCTAAAATAAATTAAAAGAGTAAATAAAAAATACTTGGAACAATAAGTGAGATTTCTATCTTGAATTTGGCACTGGATGGAGGAGAATATATTTACTCTGAGAATTTGTAACCATAAGTTAGTCCTCATGAAATTTTTGGTGCAAATTCATATGACTAGTATGGCCCATTAAACCTCAATAAAGGGTTTAATGCCATATTTTTCCCCAGTTGGGAATGTTCCCGTGGAGAAATGCAATTCTACTCTTTCCTCAAAGATTAAAATTGTGGAAAGAAAGCACCATGACTATGAAAAAGCAAACTCAGGAAATAATATCTGCATCAAATATTTTTTAAATATTAAAAAGTAGGAAATTATAAAACTATAAATAAAGATAGTTATATTTGGAAAAAAACCCTGAAATATATGTTCTAGAAATGAAAATTTTTCCATTGACATTGAAAATACATTGACACTTCATACTGCTGATTAGATAGTGTGAAAAATAAAATCTATGGACTAGAATACGAATCCCAACAAATTATAGGAATACTGCATTATATTACACTTTACTTTATTGTGCTTCAAAGATGTTGCATGTTTCACAAATTGAGAGTTTGTGGCAACCCTGCATCAGGGAACTCTGTTGTTGCCATTTTCTCTAACAACAGTTGCTCACTTCCTATCTCCATCACACTTCGGTAGTTCTTGGAATATTTCAAATATCTTCATTATTATTATATTAAATAGCACGGTGATCTGTGATCAGGGAACTTCTTTTGAGGTGCCACGAACTATGTCCACATTCAACGGCAAAGTTTGTCAATAAATGTGTTGTCTGATTTTTCCACCAATGAGCCATTTTCCATCTCTTTTCTTATTCTTGGGCTTCCCTATTCCATGAGACACAAAAATATTGAAATTAGGCCAATTAATAACCCTACAATGGTGTCTAACTCTGTGTGTTCAAGTGAAAGGATATCTTTCACTTTAAACTAAAAGCTTGAAGCGATTAAGCCTAGTGAGGAAGGCTTGTCAAAAGCCGGGAGAGGCCAAAAGCTAGGCTTTTTGTGCCAAACAGCCAAACTGTGAATGTAAAGGGAAAGTCAAGGACATTAAAAGTACTACTCCACTGAACACATGCATAATAAGATAGCAAAACAGCATTATTGCTGACACAGAAAACGTTTTAGTGATATGGATAGAAGATCAAGTCAATAACAACATTCCCTTAAACCAAAGCCTAACAGAGAGCAAGGCCCTAAGAGCTTGGTTCATGAGATAGAAAGAAAGAAGCCAACTTCATAACATCGAAGTGCAAGGTGAAGCAGCAAGTGGTGCAGAAGCTGCAGCAAGTTATCCAGAAGATCCAGCTAAGATGATTAATGAAAATGACTAAACAACAGATTTTCAATATAGGTGAAACATTCTATTATTGGAAGAAGATGCCATCTAGAACTTTTGTAGCTAGAGAGGAGAAGTCAATGTCTGGTTTCAAAGCTTCGATGGACAGGCTGACTCGTTAGGGGCTAATGCAGCTGGTGACTTTCAGTTGAAGCCAGTACTCATTTACCATTCTGAAAATCCTAGGGCCCTTAAGAGTTATTCTAAATCTACTCAGCCTGTGCTGCAGAAAAGGAACCACAAAACCTGGGTGACACCACATCTGTTTACAGCATGGTTTGCTGAATATTTTAAGTCCACTGTTGAGACCTACTTCTCAGAAAAAAAGATTCTGCTTCACAGTATTACTGCTCATTGACAATGTGCCTTGTCACCCAAGAGTACTGATGGCGATGCACAATGAGATGAATGTTGTTGTCATGCCTGTTAACACAACATCCATAATGCAGCCCAAGAATCAAGGAGTAATTTCATTGTAGTTTTGATTTGCATTTCTCTAATGATTAACGATGTTGAGCATTCTTTCATGTGTTTCTTGGCAATCTGTATGTCTTCTTTGGAAAAATGTCTATTTAGGTCTTCTGCCCATTTTGGCATTGGGTTGTTTGTTTTTTTGTTATTGAGCTGCATGTGCTGCTTGTAAATTTTGGAGATTAATCCTTTGTCAGTTGCTTCATTTGCAAATATTTTCTCCCATTCTCAGGGTTGTCTTTTGGTCTTGTTTATGGTTTGCTTTGCTGTGCAAAAGCTTTTAAGTTTCATTAGGTCCCATTTGTTTATTTTTGTTTTTATTTCCATTTCTCTAGGAGGTGGGTCAAAAAGGATCTTGCTGTGATTTATGTCATAGAGTGTTCTGCCTATGTTTTCCTCTAAGAGTTTGATAGTGTCTGGCCTTACATTTAGGTCTTTAATCCATTTTGAGTTTATTTGTGTGTATGGAGATATCATCTCACACCGGTCAGAATGGCTATCATCAAAAAAATCTAGAAATGGTAAATGCTGGAGAGGGTGTGGAGAAAAGGGAACCCTCTTGTACTGTCGGTGGTAATGTAAATTGATACAGCCACTATGGAGAACAGTATGGAGGTTCCTTAAAAAACTAAAAATAGAACTACCATACGACCCAGCAATCCCACTACTGGGCATATACCCTGAGAAAACCATAATTCAAAAAGAGTCATGTACCAAAATGTTCATTGCAGCTCTATTTACAATAGCCAGGACATGGAAACAACCTAAGTGTCCATCAACAGATGAATGGATAAAGAAGATGTGGCACATATATACAATGGAATATTACTCAACCGTAAAAAGAAACAAAATTGAATTATTTTTAGTGAGGTGGATGGACCCAGAGTCTGTCATACAGAGTGAAGTAAGTCAGAAAGAGAAAAACAAATACCGTATGCTAACACATATATATGGAATCTAAGAAATAAAAAAAAAAGGTCATGAAGAACCTAGGGGTAAGATGGGAATAAAGACACAGACCTACTAGAGAATGGACTTGAGGATATGGGGAGGGGGAAGGGTAAGCTGTGACAAAGTGAGAGAATGGCATGGACATATATACACTACCAAACATGAAATAGATAGCTAGTGGGAAGCAGCTGCATAGCACAGGGAGATCAGCTCGGTGCTTTGTGACCACCTAGAGGGGTGGGATAGGGAGGGTGGGAGGGAGGGAGACCCAAGAGGGAAGAGATATGGGAACATATGTATATGTATAACTGAGTCACCTTGTTATAAAGCAGAAACTAACACACCATTGTAAAGCAATTATACTCCAATAAAGATGTTAAAAAAAATGAGTAATTTCAAATTTCAAGTCTTATTATTTAAGGGCTACATTTCATAAGGCTACAGCTGTCATAGATAGTGATTCCTCTGAGAGATCTGGGTAAAATCAATTAAAAACCTTCTGGAAATGATTCACCATTATAGATGCCATTAAGAACATTTGTGATTCATGGGTAGAGGTCAAGATATTAACATTAACAGGAGGTTGGAAGAAGTTGATTTCAACCCTCACAGATGACTTTTAGTGGTCCAAGACTTCAGAAGAGGAAGTAACTGCAGATGTGGTAGAAATAGCAAAAGAGTTAGAAGTGGGGCCTGAAGATGTGACCGAATTGCTGCAATCTTATGATAAAACTTTCAGATGAAGAGTTACTTCTTATGAATGAGCAAAGAAGAGGGTGTCTTGAGATGGAATCTACTCTTGGTGGAGATGCTGTGAAGATTGTTGAAATGACAACAAAGGATTTAGAATATTCCATAGACCTAGTTGATAAAGCAGCAGCAATGATTAAGAGCATTGACTCCAATTTTGACCGAAGTTCTATTGTGGGTAAAACGCTTTCAAACAGCATTGCATGCTATGAAGAAATCGTTCGTGATAGGAAGAGTCAATCAATGGGGCAAATTCATTGTTATCTTATTTTAGGAAATTGTGGAAGCCAGCCCACCCTTCAGCAACCACCACCCTGTTCAATCAACAGCCATCAACATCGAGGCAAGGCCCTCCACCAGCAACAGGGTTATGTCTAACTGAAGCTGCACATGATTGTTAGCAATTTTTAGCAATAAAGTATTTTTAAATTAAGGTAAGTTCATTGTTTTTTACACATGCTATTGCACACGTAATAGACTACAGTATAGTGTAAACGTAACTTATATGCACTGGAAAACCAATAACTTTGTGTGACTCACTCTACTAGGTATTTGATTTATTGAGGTGGTCTGGAACTGAACCACAATACCTCTGAAGGTATGCCTGTATCAGTACAGATTACAAGTTGGCAAACATTTTCTGTAGTCACATGTTACATATTTCAGGATCTGTGGGCCAGATATTGTCTCTTTTCCTCCTTTGCTCCTCTACCTCTTACTTCTCTTTCCTTCCTCCCTCCTTCCCTCCTTTCCTCTTTTTTCCCTTCTTTCTCTCTCCTCCCTCCTGCCCCACTCCTTCTCCCCTCACCCTCTTCCTTTCTTCCCCCTTTGAAAAAGCTTTGTCTAGTGAGCCACACAAAAGCAGGCCGCAGTTTGCTGATTTCTTGCATACCCTGTAAAAATAAAATGCAAAAGGCATTTATTTATTCACAGTTCCACAAAAAATAATATAGGGAATAAGGCAAAGCCATTATTTGAAGAGATAGACCTGAAAATATTTTAAATTAGTAATAGGCACCAATCCTCAGACTAAGGAAGTAGAACACATCACAAAAGAATCATACAAGTAAATTTAAAGCTAAGTATATCATAATAAACCTAGAAAACTTAAAAGATAGAAATAAGATGTTAAAAACAAGTAGAAAAAAGGACACTTTACCTGCAAAGACTGGCAATTAGACTAACAATTTAAAGTAGAAACAATAAAAGCCAGGTACGGTAAAAGAGAACCTTTAATGTATGTCATGAAAACGTCTTTTATACCAGATTTCAATGAGCACTGAAAAATGCAATAAATAATGTGAGATAAAATAATTTTTAGACAAAGCAGAGAGGTTTTAGGAATGAAGGAAATTCTAAAGGATATAATGCAGAAGGGAAACTTGTCCTAGATGGAAAGTTTGAGAAGTGAAATAGAATGGAGAGCAAATAACGTAGTAAATATGTAGATAAATCCAAATGAACATTGACACTTAAAAACAATGATAATGTCCAACAAGTACATATGGTGACACACAACACAGATATTACATATGATAATACACAATCATGTAAGGCTGATGAATTTTTTTTTTTTTGGCTGTGTCCCGTAGCCTGTGGGATCTTAGTTCCTAGACCAGGGATCAAACGCGGACCCCTGGCAGTGAGAGCATGAAGTCCTAAACACTGGACTGCCAGGGAATTCCCTGAATATTTAAAAAATATTCCAAAATACATTTTATTGTTTGAGAGCTGATGACATGATTTTCTATATACAGAAATCAATCTGTCAAACATGCTTGAAATGAAATAGTTTAGCAATATAGATGTATTTAGGATTGTTATATGCAAGTCAACTGTATTTTTAAGATACTCTTTGTATAGTATAAAAAGATGTAATATAATATATAAACCAGTCTTTATGAAAAATATGACATAATAGCATGCATACTTATATCTCAAGACTTAGATTTTCAAAAACTGTATATGTAATCTATGTTCTAAATATTTAAATTCTATTAAACTTGACTTTAGCAATTAAATTAATTGCTAAAGATTTATCTTTTTAAGACCTGGAGAAATATCTTTTAATGTTTTATAGGAAAAACAAAGGTTCAATAACAACAACAACAACAGCAAAACCCACTTTTAAGACCAAGAATGATGTAGTGGAAATTCTACAGATATAGAGCAGATATAAAGTTATTTTTAGCATGTATGGTAATTAAGCATATTTATAAACAAAGTAAATATACAGATCAACTAATGAATACCATTTAAACTCTAGAAATAACTCCACATATACATGAGGCACTTGTTATATGGGAGAGATGGCATTGCATGTGAATGGGGAAAGGATGGACTAGGAAATGAATGTTTTTAGGAAAATTTGTCATCTGTGAGGAAAGAAAGCTAAAGTTAATCAATTCTTACCTCATCACATCATGCACACGTCAGTGTATGGTGTATTAGACACTTAAATGTAGATATTGAGTGTTAAAGTTTTTGAAGGGATAATAGGAGATATTAAACAAGTTTATAAACTGGATGCAAATAAGTGATTAATATATATTACCACATCAAACATTAGAAATTCTGTTCATCAAAAGATACTATAAATTGATTAAAAGTACACAATGCTAAGTAGGAGAAAATGACACCATAAGGGTGCCAAAAGTACTGTGAGATGATATTTGTTACATATTAAAAACTGCAAGTCAACAACAGTTTCGAAGAAGAAAAAAGTAAACACATTAACAGGTATCTCAGAGAATAAAAACTACTGGTGCTATCCTTTGGTGAAGAAACCTACAAAAAGTTTGTTTCAACCTCATTAATAATCATGGAAATAAAAACTCGAGATACAATTGTTTAGCCACATAAATTAAGCTTCAAAGTATCAAGCACTGGAAAATATATAAGGAAATGACCATTCTTGTCACGTGCTAACTGGATTACAGATTGTCACAAACACTTTAGAAAAGAATCTGCCATTGCCTAGTACATTTGAAATTTCTTATTTATCCTATGTGATCAGGCCACCCTGATGAAATAAACTGGTTCTATTCCAAAATTAGGTTCAAACGTCCAGACTGGTGATGTCACACACGCACCAAGAGGATATAAAAAGTGCTGTTATTCACACAATGAGGCATTTGGGGGAGAGCAAGGCAGGCTTTCCAAGCTGGTTTGAAAACGACTTAGGGGCGCAGGGAAAAAGACTCCCTTGGGATTCTGGGGTGTCAGGAGATGGAGGTCAAGGGGAGGGCTTGAAGTTCCCACGAGCACCAAAGAAGAGGCCTCTCTGGATATTTCCATTCAAAACGCAGTTACCTCCTGTGTACTTCTACCAACAGTGTGGTTACAGTCGGCCCTCCACGTCCTTGAGTTCTGCGCTCACAGGTTCAACCAAGGGCAGATCAAAAAATTTCCAGAGAGTTTCATAAAGCAAAACTTGAATTTACGTGCACTGGCAAATGTTTACATAGCGTTTATATCACATTTACAATATTTTATATAGAATGTACCTGGTGTTAGGTATTAGAAGTAACCTACAGATGATTTGAAGTATAGGGAATGACGCGCATAGGTTGTATGCAAAGACTGTGCCGTTTTGTATAGGGAACCTGAGCACGCAAGGATTTTGGTGTCCACAGGGGTGCAGGAGCCAATCCCTGCAGGTACTGAGGGAGACTGTATGTCTCTTTCAGCATTTACATTGTGTCTTACATTATTGAATGTGTATTATTCCGTCTCGAATAAAATCCTTGGGAAAAGGGACCACATTTTACTCATTTTTATAACCTCATTATACCTACTGTGCCTTGTAAATTTTTAATACATTCCAGCATAAATTTTTACTGATGGAACACCACAAACTCCTTATCTAATAAATAATCGTAGACACTAAAAAAATGCATTGTTTGGCATAGGGCATTTGTTATCTTGGCCTTCGAGTTTTATGATTTGGATTTTACATAAAAGAAGAGTCGTTACTTCTTTCAGTGAAGCACAGTGTTTACAAAGAAGAACGCTGCCGGTTTGTTTCTGTCCTTGATCCTCAGTGTTTTTGATGACTGCGGGCCAGCAGATGAGTCTGTAATTGACTAAATAGGAGAAGACGTGGTCTCTAGTCTTACATTATCTTGTCTGTTTTGAACCTAATAACATAAATAGTGTTCATAATATTTCCATTTGCGTTATTAAAGGATCAAAACACATCATGCATTTTCATAGTTCACTCACCTTCTGCTAATAAAAAGAGCCATAAAGCTTGAGAAAGTTTATTGGCTGTCTACAGGGTGGTCCAGTTAATGGAGTTTATAGCAAGAAATTGGAAGCCTGGAGGTGGAAGAGGTCAGGGCTATCTTTCCTGCTCCCTCCCTTCTCCACGACCTTGGATCTGGTGGTAGCATCACACCAAGATTAAGGTTCCACCCAGTGGCCCCTTTTCTGTGTGTACAGCTACATTATTTCCATATTTACCACCTTAGCACTAGAGGTGGGAACAGCTTCTTGTTTTTACCAGATTCTGCATGTCATAACCTCCCTTACATCCTTAATCCTGCTCACACCTATGAATTCAAGAGTCCATGTCATTTTTACATATGTTTGTATTATCATCTGTCTAGGATTGATGGACACGGAGGACCCCGTATCATCTGAGACTCAGCTGATTTCAAATTATATGTCTGAAGGCTGAGATGTTATCCTCATGGAACCAGAATTGAAAACTTGCTATATTAAGGCTGCAAGGTATGTTTAAGTTTGTGTAAATGCAAAAGAATTATTTAGAGAAACTCTACATCTGGCTGCTTATTATAGTGGTGGACACTGTTTGATATTGAGGCTCCTACTGAAAAATGCTATTTTAAGAATGACATTTTGATTTTTAAATATATTCTACAGTCATTATGATAAAATGGGGGGGAAAAACGTGTGAACATAGAGTTCATTCTTATTGAAAGAACAGAAACCCTCAGGGTGAATATCAGCTTTGGTGTTCTCATACCTCCCAGGGCTGTATTATTTTCTCTTTGCTTTAGTCCTTACGGTTTATTTAGATTTTGTTGGCAAAGATATGTGTTTACAAAGGGGTTTTTTTGGCTTCATTTTATCCATCATTTAATCATTTTATTTGGGAATGTCTTTTAATGTATGTTAGCTGCCATGCTTCTAGAAATAGAAAGTATGACTATTAGATTCTTGCCTTCATGTTTCCCAGGGAAAGCACATAATGAACATTCAAAAGGTAGGTTATATGAATGCCTGTATAGGAATGTGCATGTAGCTAATCTCATAACCCATGGTAATTCTTAAGCCCTCTGATGAATATCTGCCTCTTTGCCTATATGTGCTACCCCAAACACTATAAGATAAATACTACTGATATTTCTGAACCTTTGTCCATTCTCTCTGGTAAATTCTGTAATCCCAATAAGAATTGAATAACTTGTAGAACTCTAAACAACCTTCTGTAGCTATCATATTAAGGTAAGAAAAAAGATACTTTGGGTTTCTTAAGCCAATACTTTTTATTAGGAGCTTCTCATTATGCAAGAAAAGAAGTAGGATTTCTAGACTTCACTTAGACATGCTTCAGAGAGGTAAGGGGGGCAGAATTACTTCCACAAGTGCTCACCCTGAAGCCAGTTTCTAGGCCTGGCTTCTCACAGAATCTACTAAGTCATGGACAGAAGTACAAAAACAATGAATTATGTCAAAGGGTGATCTTTCTCCCTCACCTTAAGTAAATATGAGTGCCTGATTAGCTTTTTAAGATTTCTAATGCAAATTCACAGCATGTTTTTTCTCTGTATTTTGAGTAATTGAGATATTTCCAAGTTGATTGTAAATCACATCTCTGATATCAATATTATGCTTATTACTGTGCCAACTTTATTATCCATATTGAATGTCTTATATTTTAATTTTCAATTTTAATAAAATAATTTTACTCAATATTTGGTAAAGGAAACGAGTGTACCTTTGCCATCCATGATAACTTTTAAAAAGTTAGATAAAATTAAGCTTTTGGCCTGAGGCTCAATAATGGCAAATTTCCAGATGAAAGGCAAAATATTCTTCATTCTGAGAACATGGAAATAGAGATATAAAAGAAGATTCTTTTGCAGCTGTTAACTATACCTGTCACTGCACATGACAGATGTAATGAGTGCGGCTCTCTTGGGTTCCAGGGAAAAAGAAATAGGAACCTCAGGAGATCTTATCATTTACAAGAAACTTAAAAGGCTGACAGGTATTTTTATTGGATGTGTGTAATTTTTGTATTGCTCCTCTATGAGTTTCCATTCAGCATTGTTATCATTACTAATGCCACTTACTGTATTGTAAACAATGCTTCAGAGCAGTGTGTCCATTAGAAGCATAATATGAACTACACATATGAGCTAATATATGTCATTTAAAATTTCCTAGTAGCCACACTAAAAAAATTACAAAGAAACAGAAAATTAATTTTACTTATGTAGAATTTAATTTTACACATGATGTTAATTATTTGGCTGATATCAGTACAGACTTCTTTTGCCGTTTTCTGAGAGAGGGATTATTAAAAAAATAGAATCCTGAATATTAACAACAGGAGGAGAATGAACCTACTTTAAGAAAACAAAAAATAATCCTTATTATGTCACACTCATAGTTGTTTCATTACGTATGGAAATATTAATATATACACTAGATAAATAAATGAGCATGCACGCCCATTTAGTTATCTTCAGTAATTTGATTATTATTTCCATAGAAAATGATGTCATGTATCCATTCGTCAGCTCAGTTGGCTGAAAAGAGGCTCTGTAACCCATAGCGTCCATTTTCTTAAGATGCAAGCTGTGTTCCAAGCATTTTCAAGGAGAGCGGTTTGAGGAAATCTAGGGATAATATCGATTCTATTTGTTTTACTTTCCTGCTTTCCTGGACTATAAACTATAATTTCAGTTTCCCTATAATTTAAGGGTTTAAGAATTCAGGACATCCCAGGTTGGTTTTATGAGGAACATAAAATATTGCTGTATTTGTTTAAATATGGATTTTAGTGTGTATAAACTGAGAGATTTCCTCAATTTACTGCCCTTTGTCTAAATAACCTTGTAAAGGGAATAAATCACATCTTACTGAACACAAAATAAAATTAACCAAAATGTCATACACACCCAATTTTGTGTCCATCTCTTTTGCAAAATTAGACATTGGCAGAGAAGAGTTAAACACACTCGTACTAGACAGGTGTGATAGAAACCACTTACAAGAGCCCTGGGTGACAAGCAAGAAGTCAGTAAACCTTCACTCATCGTAATCTTAACCGTTATTGATCATAAACCTGCCTTTAAATTAAGTCATTCGAGACTGTGTCAAAACAGACCATTCAAGTAGTAAAAGGAATTTTACCAATTTGAACAGGAAGCCTATGCAATCATTTATACATTTAAAATTTTTAAATGTACTTCAAAGTTCCAATGTTTTGATAAACACAGTGGAAACTGATTGTTCTTGCCTTCTTTAAAAGTATTCCAAATCAAGACAAGATGTGCCTTGGAAAACTACTCATTATTTGGGCATTTATTTATTTTCCCTTTTGGGAAGCTGTAGGGTATTCAGTAAAGCACAGAAAGAAAGATGGAGATTTTTAGGGAGAAACATAAAGGTATGGTTTTGATTGAGTATATATTAAAATACTTAGAAAACATAGTACATTTATAATTTTAGAAGTGGTTTTAAAAATTAATATATCTGAATAAATTCATCTTAGAACAATTAACATAGGAAGAATACTTTTTTAAATGTCAAATAAACTAGAGAAAGTCCAAAAATCTGATTATATATTTAAAATAAATGTTCCCAGTGAAGTAATGTTTTAGAAGTGTTGAAAAAGTGTACTTATTAAACTAGGAAGCATATAGTTAGGTAAAGTAAAAATGGAGTACATTTTTAGGCCACAAACAAACATATTCTTGAGTTTAAAATATAGTAATCTCAATAGATTCAGCTTGCTTTCAAGAACTTATAAAAAGATTAATTAGTCCTGAACTTTCCAATAAGTGTAATTTATATTGACTGAATAAAAGAGTATTTGGAAAAACTATCTGCTTAAATGGTATTTGTCTGTCTGAATTGATTTGATTCAAATATATTAGTGCTTACTTCTGCCTTTCAGAATTTATAGTGAGAATTAAAATATATGGTCATCATCCTAAAAATAGTTTGATTTTTATGAACTATGTTATGAAGTATTAAAGAACTTTAAAAAATACTTTATTCCTTTTATATATTTAAGGAAAAGAACTGTTACTTAGTGTTTTTAGCTCATGTGTTGGGATGGCGCATATAAGATACAGTACATTGCATAATTAGATTTAATTAATTTTATAAATACGTTTATATGTAATAATGACTGTATCTGAATCAAACTGTGATTATTTTTGTTTGTTAATTTATTTCTGAGAAATATTTCTTTTAAGTTTAAAAATCTCCTATTTTCTTCTACGGATTCATGTAAACACAGAAACTTAAAGTTATGAAACAGATGTTCAACATCATAAAAATATATCAAAAATCCATAGTCTTAGGAGTTATTCTTCTGGGAAACAGCTCGAATTTCTTGGTTGGTAGGCACCATACTTTTGCGAAACATAGGCACTTTGACCAAATTTGATAGAGACAGGCAGTTAACCGACTGATCAGTTACACATATTGAGTAGTTATCGCTTCAGACTAGTAGTACTTTAGGTCCTATGAAGGCTTACAAATGAAGTTAAAGATTTTCACCCTTTCTCAAGTAATTTAAAAAGAAACAAGAGTGGTAAAACTAATACAATTGAAAATAGGAATATAATAACCAAACTTGTAAGTTTATAAGACTTATACACATCTGTAGCTATACTTCATAGAAATTTATTTATTTGTGCTTAAGATGTGGTGTATAATTGATTTCAGTAAACATGTATTATTTACTAACTATGAGACCTGGGAAGGGGGTTGAAGACGCATAAGAATTAATTCAGTGCAATTCTTACCTAAGCTAATGAAGAAGACAGGCATGTAAATATCTAATTGTAATTATTTTTCACCATCAGTTTTTTTTTTTAATCTACCATGTGCAGGGCACTGTGTTAGTATACATTAGGGATTTTAAAATGTATGAGATGGTTTTTATTTCCAGTGCGTTTGTATTCTATTTACAGAAACAGAACATACACTTGCAGTACATGAGGACATGCTAAGGGATACATTGATTATATAAGCAGAAAGTATTTGTAAGCAATGAAGTCAACATCGAGGCTAAAGTAGGTTAATGCCCTACTTCTTTCCCAAGCACTTCATGTGGATTGAAGGCATTGCTCTCCTGGTTATAATGATGCCAGTAGATGGTAGCACTTAATAAATATAGAGAATATGCCCACCAGCAGGTGGGGCAGCAGAATGAGGAATCCAGAACCACTGGTAGACTGAATGAGAGTTAAGACAAAAACTCATTTTTTTTTTCCAAAAACTCATTTTTAAAAGGAATTTGTAAAATTAAGGAGGGGGTGGGGGGTAGTTTTATCACGATTGCATTGGAAATATGTGGGTGTCTTAGTGGTATCAGCAAGTGATTCATAAGCAGGCAGGGCCAGATCTAAACATTCGGCTGTCCTTCTGAATTATTTCAGTGAGGTCTGGCCAGTCCAGGTAGTTTGTCATCCCATGTAGGTTGTCACTCTAGTCAGCTAATCACACTAACTAGAATATCATACTCCTTCAAACTGATATTCTTTTTTTTTTTTTTTCAAACTGATATTCTTTATTTATTGAAGAGAGATAATTGATACCCTATCATTATAAAATTAGTATTTCATGTTTCAGTGATATTTGTTACTGGCATTTATTGGGTTGGCCAAAAACTGCCTTTGTTTTTTTTCTTTGTTTGTTTGTTTGTTTGTGGTACGCGGGCCTCTCACCGTTGTGGCCTCTCCCGTTGCGGAGCACAGGCTCCGGACGCGCAGGCTCAGCGGCCATGGCTCACGGGCCCAGCCGCTCCGCGGCATGTGGGATCTTCCCGGACCGGGACACGAACCCGCGTCCCCTGCATCGGCAGGCGGATTCTCAACCACTGCGCCACCAGGGAAGCCCTACCTTTGGTTTTTAAGTAAAAATAAAAGACACATTTTTTCATTTTCACCAAGAACTTTGTTGAAAAATGTATTCACCCATTTGTTCCAGTACCTTCTGCCATTTTTCAGGCAACTTCACAATTCCATCTTCCCAAACTTTTTAAATCTTTTTGAGCAAAAAACTATTCCAGGTGCCTTTTACAGTCTTCCAGGGAATTGAAATTTTTTTCCATTAAGCGAATTTTGTAAAGACCAAAATAAATGGAAATCCGAAGGTGCACTGTCTGGTGAATACGGCAGATGAATCAGAACTTCTCAGCCAGACTAACTGTTCTTGCCTGGTCATCAAAGAAATATGCAGTTTTGCGTTATCCTGATACAAGATTATGCATTTTCTGTTGACTATTTCTGGTCGTTTTTTGTCGAGTGCTGCTTTCAGTTGGTCCAATTGGGAGCAGTACCTGTTGGAATTAATCATTTGGTTTTCCGGAAGGAGCTCATAATAGAGGATCCAATCCCACCATATACACAGCGTCACCTTCTTTGGATGAAGACCAGCCTTTGGTGTGGTTGGTGGTGGTTCATTTCGCTTCCCCCACGATCTCTTCCATTCCACATCATTGTACAGTATCCACTTTTCATCTCCCGTCACAATTTGTTTTAAAAACGGGACGTTTTCATTAAGTTTAAGTAGAGGATTGCTTGTGGAAGTACGGTCAAGAAGGTTGTTTTCGCTTAACTTGTGTGGAGCCCAAACATCAAAGCATTTAACATAACCAAGCTGGTGCAGATGATTTTCAACGCTTGACTTGCATATTTTGAGTATGTCGGCTATCTCCCGCATGGTATAACGTTGATTGTTCTCAATTAATGTCTCAATTTCATCGCTATCAACTTCAACTGGTCTACCGGGCTGTGGAGCATCGTCCAGCGAGCAAACTCCAGCATGAAACTTCGCGGACCACTTTTGACACGTTCAGTCAGTCACAGCACCTTCTCCATACACTGCACAAATATTTTTTTGCATTTCAGTTGCATTTTTACCTTTCTTGAAATAATAAAGCATAATATGCTGAAAATGTTGCTTTTTTCTTCCATCTTCAATATTAAAATGGCAACAAAAATTCACCAATTTTGATGAGTCTTTTTTTAAATGCATGCTTGGTATGACAGCTGTCACGTACAATCTAACAAAATTGTTTCGAATGAAGTTAAAGACAACTAAGTGCTACTAGAGCCATCTTACGAAAAAACTGAATGAACCTTTTGGCCAACCTAATATTATATTCTATTTTTCAAACAAAATATGAGTATGAAGCATACCGAAAAATCATTTGAAATTAATTAAATAAATCTCTCATTCCCACTTAATTATGTCACACACTGTTGGCTTCTGTATTTTAACCAACTCCAGACTGATAGATGAGTTGACAGAAAAGGGGTTGTTCATCAGCCACTAGCACCTTCTACTTCATAATCAAGAAAGAAAAGAAAAAAAAATCAAAAGCTATAGGTCTATACTTGGAAGTAGGGGTTCTTTTTCTTTCTTTCTTTCTTTTAAAATTTTTTTTCATTTGAGAGATTTATCTACTTTGATGGAAAGGAACAATGTATGTTTTGAGGAATTTCTTGTGGAAACCTGAATTGATCTGCAACCATATTTCAGAGCTGCAGTGGTGTTTGAATATTCTGTACAGATTGCTGCTCCAGTCAGCTGCCTGTCTGCCCCAGGCCTTCCTGTAGAGTCTAAGTGTGGGAGTGCCAAGTAGACTGCTCCGGCAGAATGTGCAGTATTTATGGAGCAAATGAGGCATAAGCCTGGACTTAACTGTTGAGTGGGTGTAAGAAAAGTGATGGCTTAAGAGCGTTCCATTCAGGGCCTCTGCAGAGACTAGAGTATCCATGATAATTCCAGAAATTCTCAATCTATCTAGTAGAAAAATAGTTTAATAGAGGGGCTTCCCTGGTGGCACAGTGGTTAAGAATCTGCCTGCCAATACAGGGGACATGGGTTCGAGCTCTGGTCCGGGAAGATCCCACATGCCACGGAGCAACTAAGCCCTTGTGCCACAACTACTGAGCCCATGAGCCACAACTTCTGAAGCCTGCGTGCCTAGAGCCCGTGCTCCACAACAAGAGAAGCCACCACAATGAGAAACCTGCGCACCGCAATGAAGAGTAGCCTCCACTCGCCACAACTAGAGGAAGCCCGCGCATAGCAATGAAGACCCAACACAGCCAAAAATAAAAATAAATAAATAAATAAAATTTAAAAAGTAATAATTTAATGTAGAGTTATTTAGAACTCAGTCCTTCATGAGGCTACAACAGACTAACACTTGCTGGCCTTCCACATGGTCTAAATATCAAAACTATATAAACACACCCACAAACGCAGGCATACATGCACACACTCAAAGAACATGGAAAATTCAGATAATCAGTTACTTGATTCTGAGAAAACATAGGTCTAGATTTTCTTACCATACTTTCTCTTTTCTTCCCTCTCCCTCTTCTGGCTCCTCCATGCTCCACAGTCTCACCCTTCACATTCATTCCTCAGGAATCATCCTGGGGCCACCTTTTCTGTCTTTCACCTAAAGTGATTACATTCAGCCCTGTGGCTCTACCTGTTGATGTTTCCCAAACATCCATCTCCTGGTAAGACCACATCTCTACTGCCTAAACAATTAAATGAATGTATGGGATTTTAATAGACCTCTTAAGCTCAATAAAACAGAGCTCTTCACAGACTTTTCCTCCTCCAGTCACCGAATCTAAGTACTAAAAAGGGGACCTGCCTTCTACGTCTCCTTGCAGCAAAGGCCTGGAGATTCTCCTTGATCTCTTCCTTTCCTCATTCCACAGATCCAGTCAATCAGAATATCCTATTGATTCTAACATAAATTGTCGTCAGCTGCCACCACCCTATTTCCAAGTTACCGTCAGCTCTCACCTCAGCTCTGCAAGAGTCTGCTTCGGACTGGTCTCCCTGCTTCTGCATTTGCCTTTCTAAATAGCAGTTAAAATGATAGCACACTAACCCTTTTCTATAGTAACTTCGTGCCTTTTTATAAATTTATTTATTTTTGGCTGCATTGGGTCTTCGTTGCTTTGCGCGGGCTTTCTCTAGTTGCGGCGAGCGGGAGCTGCTCTCTGTTGCGGTGCGCGAGCTTATCATTGCGGTGGCTTCTCTTGTTGCGGATCACGGGCTCTAGGTGTGCGGGCTTCAGTAGTTGTGGCACGCGGGCTCAGTCGTGGCTCGTGGGATCTAGAGCGCAGGCTCAGTAGTTGTGGCTCACGGGCTCTAGAGCGCAGGCTCAGTAGCTGTGGCGCATGGGCTTAGTTGCTCCACGGCATGTGGGATCTTCCTGGACCAGGGTCCGAACCCATGTCCCCTGCATTGGAAGGCAGATTCTTAACCACTGCACCACCAGGGGAGCCCCATGCCTTCTTGATATACTAGGAATAAAAGCCAAATTCCCCATGAGTGCAGTGTCCAACATAAAGCAGCCCCTTATCACCTTTCCAATATTTTTATTACTGTTTTCTCCTTAATCATATTTTCCATGCAAATAGACATTATTTTAGTATGTTGAACTTACTCACGCTTTTTAAGGCTCAGGGTCTTTGCACTGGTTATATCCATTGCTTGGAACACTCTTCTCCTTGATCTTAATTTGGTGAGCTCAATTCCGTCTTTCCAATCTCAGCATAATTGTTACCTTCTCAGAGAGCCCTATCTTTCCACTATACCCAAAGTAGTCTCCTGACCACAGTATGCCCTGGGCATTATGTTCTTTCTGGCATCACTACATTTATTCATTATTTTTTCATGGTACTTATCACTACCTGAAATTGTGTTGTATCCATGTTTATTTTCCACCTTGCCTTTTTGAATAAAAAAATACCATGACATCTGTCCCCCCCGGCCAGAAAAAGGGAAATTTTTAAGCAAAGTGGGTTATATTAAATGCAGAATCTAGTGACGATAATTTGACTATGATATGTAGGATGGTGTGTGAGAATATTTAATGAGATATTAGGTACAAAGTTTTTTTCACATGTTCTATGCTAAGTGTCTAGTATTTAGTTCAGACTTACTAACTGTAGGCTGTTAGAGTTATGATGAAGATGATTATGATCATGAAGGAGGAGGAGAAGAGAAGAGAAGAGTGTGTAGAGGAAGAAACTCGTTCATGGCACGATAAGACCTCAGTAGCTTGCTAACAACGAAAGAGAAAGGAAGCAACAAAGCTGAGACGCGCAAACGAGATAGAGTGTATGGTGGGGCATGAAAATATATTCTAATGAAAAAGCTAGGTTTGACTCCCACATTTATTACCTACATTTTTATGTGACCTTAGACAATTTACTTAAATTTTCTGAGCCACAACATCCTCATCTGTGGAAAGCAGGTGTGCTCTAATTATCTATTACTATCTAACAAATCACCCCCAAAGTTTAGAAACTGAAAGTCACAATTTATTATAATCTCTTAGAGTTTTGGGGTTTGGACTCAGGCAGATGGTTCTCACCTGGGATCCCTCCTGAGGTGACAGTAAGATAATGGGTGGGAATGGAATCATCTAAAGGCTTTTTATTCATATCTCTGACATTTGAGCTGGGATGGCTGGACAAATTAATATCTAGCCAGGCATCTCTCTTTTAACATGGCTTTTCTAAAAGGCTAACTTGGACTTTTTCGCTGCGTGTTGGTCTCAGGGATTTGGACGTCTTTCATGGTGGCTGGCTTCACTCTTGGCAAACTTTCCAAGAGGCCCAGGTGATGATGCTGCCTTGAAAATCTCAGCAGCAATTTGCCAGTAGTGGGCATCAAAATAGGATTTTAAAAATCTGTTAATTTTATGAGAACCTCAGTGAGATTATTGCCATCAGTATTATATATCTCTTACGGTAAACCAAAAAAGTTCTTTATTTCTCAATTAATTATCAATTTCACAAAGAGCAATATTATAACTTATTCTGTTTTTCAGGAAAGGCATAATTTGGGAGTTTCTGATTTCTCTTTCTGTTTTCATTTATTCAGGCAATAAATAGGTCAATCATTTGCTTTAGTCAATTTTCTCTCTCTGTTCTCTCTTCAGGGTAAGGTTAACAAATATAGAGCCAGAAGTGAAAATGGTTTTACAGTGAGAAATAGAGATGAGACATTTGAGTAAGGTGTGAGTTTAAGGGAAGTCATGAGGAATAATTACTGCTGTGCACACAAGATCTTAACTATTTCCCAGTAAGTGGAATAAGGGATGATGTGAAATTTCACACGGCATTTTTGATGTCAGTGACAACACCTCCACAGTTTCCCAAACTCTCTTTCTTAACTCTTGTCAACCCAAATTAATGTGTCCACAGAAGTTAATTGTTCGCATGGTCCAAGGACAGACTTTTATTTAACAACTTTAGTGTGCGTTTTTCTGTAAGCTTAATTATTTGAACCAGGATCTGCAAATGGAAAATTCTCAAAATATTTAGTGCTGTGTTATGTAAGGGAGGAATCGTAGGCTGAATAACGTCTGCTCAAAGATTGCAGGTCCTAATGGTTGGAACCTTTAAATGTTACCTTGTGCGGAAAAAGGTCTTTGCAACTTGATTCAGTTATGGATCTTGACATGTGGGGAGTGTTTTGGATCACCCAGGTGGCCCCTAAAGCCATCACAAGTGTCCTTATAGGAGAAAAGCAAACAAGCTTTGACACACAACACAGGGCAGTGAAGGTTGCGTGAAGATGGAGGCAGAGATTAGAGTGATGCAGGCAGAAGCCAGGGGATGCCGGCAGCCACTGAAGCTAGAGGGGCAAGGAGCAGTCTTCCCCCAGAGGTACATTGATCTCAGCCTTCTGCCCTCCAGAACTGCGAGGGAGTAAATTTCAGTTGTTTTATACCATCAAGTTTATGATTATTTGGTACAGCAGCCTCAGAAATCTAATATAGGAGGAAAATAAGCTAACGTGGAAATTAAAATAGAAAATAGAGGAAATCTTTAAGATGCCTGGATTTGAAAAAGTATTATGAGGTGCCCCATCCTATTGACCCTTGCTAAAATTCTAAGTCACATTTTCTTATTTCCTTTTGATCTATCTGTTCGCCCTCCTAAAACGGCCGTTTATTTATGCAACAAATATTTAACAAGAGAAGACACAGGACTAGATTCTGAGGAATACAAAGTAGCCATGGAGTTGGCATTCCCCCAGAGCACACGGACTTTAGGTGACAATTTATGACTTAATTATTGATTAAATGGAATTGTTTTAAGTACTGTGAAGAAATACAGGATAGTATGAAAGTGAATTGTGTGATTTTAAGCAACTTACTTAAAATCACCAAGAACCTTTGTTCTGTTCTGTTCTGTTTTGTCTCACCTTGCTTGGCAAGGCCTGAAAGACATGCAAATGAGATTATGTGTCTGGCACGTATGTAGTTTATTAAAAAAAATTCCTTTGCATTATTTTTCTGTCCTGTCTAGACTTATATTACCCTAATAAGACTGAGACTATAGCCATGGTGTTAGAATTCTTACTCTCTTCACAAGTATGCTTGTTTTTAAATCATCCTTAATTCATAATCTTACCAAATGAATGTAATTATAGTTCATAATATATTTTTCTGTATCACGTCCCTAGTGTCAGTTCTTCCAGTACTGTAAATTGTGTAACATTACATTGTGGACCCTCTATAAACCGTCAGTAAAACTTGTCTGTAGGGTGTAGTTGCTTACCAGATTTTCCTGGTCATGAATAATATCCTAAAATAAGGTGTCCTTTTTGACTTTAATATTTAAAGCTTTCAGCAAACCCTAAGTTTGCCTTTTAAATATGCATATTTTAATGCTAATGCTGTCAGGTTTTAGGAGTAAACCTCAATTGAACAATTTGTATGCCATAAAATCCAAAAAGGAAAAATATATTTCTTAACCTGAATATTTACCAATGAGGAAGCATTTTAAAAGCGGACCATTTGTCTGAGACATATCAGCACTCTAGAGAACTCAGTAATGATTAAAATATTGGTTTGAATTAAGATCCAACTTACATTCTACTTCAAGTTAAACATGTAAAATGAACATTTTGTCATAGTTTCACATCAATCTATGTGAGTCTAAGCCAGTCCAACTGGGTCGAAATCATCAGGTAATCTGTCTTTGAAAAAAAATATAGCAAACTTTTGATTAAGGTACTCTGTTTTAACTATTTTTTTCTTATTGGACCACTATGTTAGTTTATGTAGATAAAACGGATTTAGTATATCCATATTTATATTAGAAAACCACCTGCTTTTATATCTGGGACTATCATAGCATTAGCTCAGAGTACTTGCAAGCTGCTTCTCCCCAGCTCATTCACACTATTTCTAGGACTGCTCTAGGTGCTAAAATAGTCAGTTGTGGCACCCAAACTAATTAAATGACTATCTGCCAATACAGAATTAGATCAAATCCATTTCCTGAAAGAACTTAGATAAGTAAAAATTGAAATTTCTTATTTAAGAGTTAATAAACTAGACTTAGCTTAAATGCTTAGCTATGGCCATTGAGTTGAAAATGACGGTTATAGTTTGCAAAAATCTATATGTGTAAAAAGTACAGATTAAGATCATAATTTTTTTTTGCCTTTGATTAGGGAATTGGAAGAATGAAAAGTAGAAACATCTCAAATAAAGAGAGAAAAGCCTCAATGTGACTGTTAGCTAAATGACCACAGATTTCTGTTATTATTCCTACAGGAGAACACAATTATATACCCTGGCTGAGAAGGCCAGGGGCTGGTGCCAGCCTGCTAGTGGGCAAGGCCGTGTCCCTGCATGACTGGTTGTGCAACCTGGGGGTCCCAGGACTGGTGCTGGCACACTGGTGGGTGGGTAAGCCCCTATCAGTAAGAGGCAGAGAGAAGATTCCGAAACGGTGCCTCCCAGCACCAGTGTTCTCATGGTAGAACGAGCCCCTCAGAATGGCTGCTGCTAACATTTATGTCCCCAGGGAGGGTCTCCGTTGCCTCCCACCTGTCCAGGAGGCTCTCCAGGATCGCAGGTGGGTCTGACCCAGGCTTCTTTCCAGTGATTGCCTCTGAGCTGGGACCCAGGCCGTGTGAGATTTTGCTTGCACCCTTTCATTGCGGAGTCTGTTCCTTTCAGCCCTCCAGCTCTCTCGTACCCAAGCCCCACTGCTCTTCAAAGGCAGACTTTCTGTGGGTTTGTCTTCTGGGTGCAGGACCCCTGGTCTGGGAGCTTAATGTGGGGTCGGACCCCTTGCTTCCTGGGGAGAACCTCAGCAGCTGTGATTATTCTCCTGTTTGTGGGCCAGACTTACCTGGGGCGAGCCTCGCCCGCACTGCATCTCCACTCCTCCCACCCATCTCACGGTGGCTCTTTTTTTATACCGTTAGTTGTGGAAAATCTTTTCTGCCAGTCTTCAGCTCATTCTCATAAAGAGGTGCTCTTCAAGGAGCTGTAATTTTGGTCCGCCCGCGGGGAAAGGTGAGCTCAGGGTTCTCCTGCTCTACCGTCTTTGCCACATCCCCTTTTCCTTTTTAAAATGAAATGTACAGTTTCATGACCATGCTAGACTTAAATCTATGGTTTTTAGACGGAAAATGGGAGGAATTTCTGGAGAATATATTTTAGTAAATTCTTTGAAAATGGGGACAGTTGCATTTCAGTTTGAAAGATTGTTTCCTTTACTAACGTAAACAAATATTTTTCTATTGATTTTTGAGTAGTTTATAATCTAGTAGAGGGGAGGCTGATTATAGAAGATAAATTATAGCATATGATATTGTGTGTTTCATGCAAAATAGTGATAATTCAGACATCAAATGACATAACCATGAGCTGTTGTAGTTAAGAAAGGATCTAACAAGGATGGGCATAGAGGATTATTAGGATGTTACACGATTTAAAAAGGGGATCAATACATTTTACCTTTACATTTAAAACTATACATTCTAGTTCTGTGGACAATAGATCTGTAGGGAAAAATAAGAGATCATGGTCATTGTATTAGTCAGATAAATTAGCTTACATGATTATGGAGGCTGGCAATTTCAAAATGTGTAAGGTGGGCTGACAGATTGGAGAGCCAGGAGAGCCGATGATATAGTTCAAGTCCAAAGGCCATCTGCTCAGGGGAATCCCCTCTTTCTTGGGAGAGGTCAGGCTTTCATTCTATTCAGGCCTTCAACTGATTGAATGAGGCCCACCCATATCTTGGAGGGCAACCTGCTTTACTCAAAATCCACTGATTTAAATGTTAATCTTATCCAAAAAACCTTGAGAGAAACATCCAGAATAATGTTTGAGTACACGTCTTGGCACCAAGGCCCAGCCAAATTGATGCATAAAATTACCATCATAGCCATCATTGCAGTGATATAGTATAATACCTTTACAATGGGATATGCATATACTTAGGATGTAAAAGACGATGGGAATTTTTATGGGAATAACTTTCCAGATCCTGAACTTCCTCATTTACTCTTTCTTCAAAGTGATCTGTCTGAGAATAAATCTGCGATCTACCCCTTCTTTTTACCTTTCTTTTATTTAATAATAGTCTCTACTCCACTTGGAAGACCAAGTTTAGCAAAAATATAGAGAATAGATATATCCAATATTTAATATGCTAGAAATTACATCATTTATAACTACTACTAATATTAAATTTCTCCCCAATGTAAGCATTGATGTCAAAGTTTTTTGGATGTCAAATTTCAGGGTTTATGTGAGTCAAAAATATAGATATATATTTTGATATATAGATATATAGCTATTGATAGCTTTGATAATGTGAGTTTTTACTATGATATTGCCATTAGTGCTTTAAAAATATCTATCACTCTTTTTACTGCTGATAACAACCATATGTATGCTCAGTATTCTAGAGATAATATAATGTATAAAAACTGAACTATTATTAAAATTTGCAAAAATAAAGAAAATAATGGCTCTGGTTTTTAACCAAGGGTGATTTGTTGCCCAGCAAGGGACATTTGGTAACGTCTAGAGAATTTTTGGTTTTCACATTCGGGGAGAGTGTGCTACTGGCATCTAGTGTGCAGGAATCATGGACGCTGTCAAACATGCTACGATATGTAGGAAAACCTTAAACACAAAGAACTACGTGTCAAAGAATATCAAGAGTGTCCCTATTGAAAATAACTGAGAAAATCTGAAATATGGAACATTTTCATAAAAGCTTTACAGAAGAAATATATGCATTGCATAATATCAGTCATCAGGAAGATGCAAATGAAAATCATGAGATACCATTCCTCATCTGTTAGAATGGATAGTACAAAAGACAGAAAATACCCAATGTACTGGGTATAGATGAGGTTGTAGAGCAACTGGAAATCTCATACATCACTGATTAAAAAATAAAATGGTATGACTACTTTGAAGAACTCTTTTTGTGATTTCTTAGAAACCTAAATAAAATCTATCCCATGACTCAGTAACACAACTATGTGTTTAAAATGAAAATTTCCCAACAACAAGAAATGTAAACAATGTTCACAGTAGTTTTATTGAAAATAGTCAGGAACTGAAAACAGCCCAGTGTCCACTAACTGGAGAACAGATGAGCACACTGTGTTATATCCACACAAATGACACTCAAAGGGAGAGTGTACTCTACTCATATACTCTTTCCCGGTATTCACATCTATTGTACAGACATAATTCATTTGCCCGTGCAATGACATTGACAAATATAAAAAAAAAAAATACTATGTTGAGAAAAAAGACACCAAAATACCTTTCGTATAACTCCACTTATATGAATTTTTTGAGAAGGTAAATCTAATCAATGCTTATAGAAATCATAAAGTGGTTGCCATTGAAATGGAGAGGGAGATTGAAAAGAAGCTCAAGGGAATTTTTTAGGATGATAGAAATATCTTTTAGCTTGTTTTGGGTGGTTCTTACATGAGTGTCTATGATTGTGAATATTTTAAACTTAAAAATGAAAATGGTATAATAATCACTAAAAGCTTAAGGTCCATACATTTAATTTTATGTAAATTTTATTTTCATTGAAATATTTAACACATCACTCACACTCCCCTGCTATGCAGAAATTTCCCTACACCTTTAAGTAGTCCTGGAACCTTCTGAAGATGAGTCAGAGATCCATAGTAAGAAGTTCTTTGTAATTAATACATGAATTAACAATTTAAAGCAAGCCTTGGTGTTAAAACAACAAAGGAAAAGATATACATAAATACTATAATAAAGTACTTTCTTTTTCTAATAAAGAGTGTGGAGGAATGTTAGGAAATGAGCATTGCCAAAATTCCTAGGTTTCATTTGATGAAACAAATATTAAAACTAGGAAAAACAGCACTTCTGGAAACTAGGAAGTTACATTTTATCCATATGCACAAACTCTCAACAAAATCCTCAGAAAAAGAATGCAGGTGGAACTAAGCTGCGAGAAAGAAGTATCTTCAGAAATAGATATATTTTCCAATGTAAAGCAAGAAGACTTCAGTGTTTTAGATAAGAGTTGATATTAAGGGCAGGAGAAGGATTAGATGTCACAACTTACTTCACGTTAGGTAGTTACAGAAGTTAATTCCAGAAACCGAGGGAACACTCAGTATTAGTCCAGCCAATACAGCAGAAATCAGCAAGGTTTTGGATGAAATTCACTGTAAGTTGTTAAAAAAGGAGACCTTGAGTGACTCTTCCAACACCATTGAAAGACAGGATCAAGAACGGGACAAGTGACCATGAAGCAGTGTTTAACATGCATTGGAAATATTTGAAATGAGATCATTAAAAAAACAGTCTAGGGGGGCTTCCCTGGTGACGCAGTGGTTGAGAGTCCGCCTGCCGATGCAGGGGACACGGGTTCGTGCCCCGGTCCAGGAGGATCCCACATGCCACGGAGCGGCTGGGCCCGTGAGCCATGGCCGCTGAGCCTGCGCGTCCGGAGCCTGTGCTCCGCAACAGGAGCGGGCACAACAGTGAGAGGCCAGCGTACAGCAAAAAAAAAAAAAAAAAAAAACAGTCTAGGGGACATGTGATAACTATACCAAACGAACAATCAAAAAAAAATCAGAAATGTAATCAAACACAATAGGAAGCAACACCCCAAAGGACATTGAGGGTAGCTATGGTTTGTATCTTGCCTGAAAGCCTGTTAAAAAGTTGGCCTCTGGAAAAAAGTCGCTCAAAGAAAGAGAAGAAATGAGAAACAGATAAGAAACCAAAATGAGTGACAAACTTTTTAGTAGAATACTATTCTGGATTTCTGGTTCTTGTTGATGACTTAAAAAAAACACCTATTAGTCCTTCTTATGTTCCAAATATCTATTAGAATGATTAAGAAATTAAAAAAGGAAAAAAAATCCAGTGCCAGAAACTATGGAAGCATTATATTTACATGACAGACTCTAGTACACACACACACACACACACACACACACACACACACACACACGCACACACACACACACGTAAAGCTGTAATGAGACTAACTAGATAAATACGTTTATATTTATCTCATTAGAAGGTAAAGCAATTCTGGAAAGTAATTTGAAGAGATTCTTTGTGAACCCATGAATCCAATACAGTGCAGAGTAGCAGAGTAGCATATCCTTTCATTATTTCTTATAAAGGAGTCATAGAGTACCTGCCATGAACTGGTCACTTATAGGCTCATGCAAATAAAAATACATCCATCCATACTTGTTTCCAGTCTTTTGCAAACTGAATAACTAAATATTTTAAAGCACTAACTTATATCAGTCCTATCATAGGCTTCCTTTCCTTCAACCACTTAATCATCTCCTACGTGACCTATTTCAGGTGATTCAGTATTCTGCAAAAGACATCAGAGAAATATTGACCTTGGACATCACCACACACACACAAAAACCTTATCAGATATTCTATTTTTAAAATTTACTTTATTGAAGTATAGTTGATTTACAATTCTGTGTTAATTTCTGCTATACAGCAAAGCGATTCAGTTATACATGTATATATACATTCTTTTCCAGTATGGTTTCTCATAGGATATTGAATATAGTTCCCTCTGCTATTCAGTAGGACCCTGTTGTTTATCCATTCTGTATATAATCCTTTGCATCTACTAATCCCAAACTCCTGATCCATCCCTCCCCTACCCCCCAGCCCCCTTGGCAACCACAAGTCTGTTCTTTATGTTCCTTATCAGATATTCTTGACTACTTTTCAAGCAATTAAAGCACAAGGAATTTATCTTTGAGTGTGTACTAACCAATTAGGACAACTTCACCCAGTATCAAAGTACAAGATTATACCCATCATCTTCTGTCTTAAACAGAGGGTCTCCAGAAGACTTCTAGAAATAGTCTACAGACGCAAACTACAGACCAAATCTTTGGAATATGCATGAGGTAACCAGTATTTGCTAAACGCCATTGGGACAAGAGATTCTTAATGCCTAGAACCATGTTTGTAATACCCTCTTTACATACATTTCCACTTTATCCCATCAGCTATATTTTTCCTCTGCCAACCTTTAAGGCTACGTCTAAGATGCCCCCTTACTACTACTACCAACTTGCCTAGATCTACGTTTTACCAGGGACAATCTATAAATGCTTTCCCTAACTAATTTTAGTATATTCAATTTATGTAATTTTGCATATGCTAATGCCTACAAAATACAAATGAACTAACAAATTCAGGTTGTATCTGTTCTAACTGTTCAAGCATAGGAAAACAATGAAAATAGTATAAAGGGTATAGCAGACCACCTTAGCTATACTGATACTCTTTTGAACATAAAGGAAATTATCCTTGGGATGAGATAGGTAAATAAATGTTCTAGGAGTGTAGCAGTGATTGTTTTTTTTTTCAAGAAAACTGCCAGAGACAGTATACCTAGAACTCCACTAAAATTGGTTACATCTCTTGCACATTTCCTAATTTCTTTTTTTATGTGGGAATCATTCCTTTTTTTTTTTTCTTTTTCTTAATACCAATCTAGGAACAAGGCTTATTTTTCTGTGGGCTAAAGAGTTAGATAATTACAAGTCTATGACTCTCCAACTTTCTCAGAGGACAGTCTTCTTGAAGAGATGGGAGGGACAAAATTCTTTTCTGGTAAAATAACTAATACTTTTTAGAACAGACCCCTAAGGATGGTTATCCTACCCATTGGAGTAAACAATACAAGGTGGTAATCAAAAAATGTGTTCCTCACTTTACCTGATAAATAAAATTGCGTATTTCCTGGTGGCATAGCCTACCAATGTAATTCCTTAGCTTGAGTAATTACAGATGAAAGAATAGCCTCTGATTTTCTTTTGGCCAAGCAGCAGGAAGTCTGCACTATTGTTAGACTTCATGTACCTAAATAAATACCACAATTAATATGGAAAGTGTATATCAGTCCTAATGAAGAGGCAGTCCTGCTAAACTTCATCTAATTTAAAGAAAGGAATGTATGTAATTAAAAGAAAATATAGACTTAGGGAGTCATTGACACTTGTTTTCTTGATCAAGCCTGAAAAATCTTATAATAATTTGTTATACTTGCATGTTTCATGTCCCTTTGATATGTTATCCAGAGCCTTGATGCTTTTGTGCAGCCACTGTCCCTACATGATTCAGTAAGTCATTCAAAGAAAAAAACCAGTATGCAATCATGCTGATCAGCGCTCAAATTGATAATCAGACTTTTACAAACCTTTATCTTCTGGTAGCATCAGCAACACTGGCGAGGTTCTAGACAGTTCCTGGTAATAGCTCCTGCATTTCTGGCTTAGAAGGACAAAAGCGGTGGACTGAGGATATAAAACTTCTGACCGAGGAGGGAAGGACTCATCTTTCTTAGAAGCTAATAACATCTAACCACTAGAGCTGTGTGAAAGTACTTCTAAATGATCCATGACAATTCGGCATCAGTAGGCAGGCTTCTGAGAGCCAGCCAATAACAACCTTACGCTTTCAGGATAAGAACCTTTCAGGCTTCTGAAAGTCAGCCAATCCATAAAGCATCGCTGCAGTTTACATACTTTTGAAATCTTTGAAGTTCGTACTTCTAAACACGTGTATACAATCATTTGTCCACTTTGTTCAAACACTGCCTGTGTGTCTTACAGCTCTCCCTTCATTATTGATTAACACTGTAAATTCAGCTTTCTTTTTTCTCTTCCTTCCCTTCCTTCCTCCCTCCCTCCCATCCTTCCTTCCTTTTTCTCCTTCATAATGAGGTTTGACCTCTTTATTTATCATCCATAGTTAACTGTGCAACTTAGTTCCTATCAATTTGTAGCCCCAAAATACAAAGGTGAAAATATGTTACCTATTCCTTTATTTTATATGCCCTATATTTTTACATAAGTGATAAAAAAAGTTAGTAGTTACACAGTATAATGCATGCACGATATTTTGTTTTACTTTCATAAATCAAAGAAATGTACATCTTGATTCTGTTTTAAATAAGCTATAAGTCAGCAGTCTTGTGAATGTCAAAGAGAGTCAGCAGTGCAGACAATACAAAAGTAAGGCTGTGTTTCATTTTGTCAACATTGGCTACTAGAAATTTAGAGAAAATATTGAGAAAGAAAGGAAAAATTCATCATGGCATTGACCTATTTTAACATCTGATTGATATCTCATTAATAGCTATTTCTTCCATTTCCAGATTTTCTCAGAGAATGTATCTTTTTTCCTTAAATGATAGTATTCACCACAAAAATGAAGAGCTTTGTATGAAATGTTTGAAAGCAGAGAAATGCTTTAGGGGGTTGGGAGAAGGAAGAATATCTGGCAAGGACTTTGTTCATGTAATGTGTTTGCAAGTCGAAGTATATCAAAGGAAATAGAATCTCATGATCTTACTCTAGAGAGATGCCAGCTACTAGGGAAGAAAACACTTACGGGCTTTAGCAAAACTCACAGTATAGGTCAGTTAAATGCAAATTGTAAAACACAAAGGTTGATTTTAATCCACTTTGCTTGCTTGGAAGAAAGCTTTAAGCCTTTCAAAATTCAGAGAGGCTCATAAATTGAGAGCTAGCTAAAATCCTATTAAACCAAAGAGGGATTGTGTAGATTAATAAAAGGTTTTGTTTGTTTGTTTGTTTTAGTATAATATTCTCTGAATCAGTCTTGATTATTGTTGTCTTCCCATCGAGTCCTTTTTTGAAACTAGTATTCATACAGTCCTTATAAATGAGGGAGATTGCTAATTAATACTTTTTAGTGACAGATTTTACCAGGAATGAGGTCATTAAAAATATTTTGCTTATAGCAGTATGTGATAGAAGAACATATTAAGATTAAAAATTAAGTGTGCAAAAATAGCTGCATAGGCTAGATCCACCAGAGCGTTGCATTTGCATGCAGGATGGGAAATTTTGCCAGGTCTATTTAAATTTCTTGATTTTGTTGCTGTAGTTCCCCGCCCTTCCCCCTATCCCCCCCCCCCCGAATTGGTCAAAAGATGGATAGATAGACAGATAGATGTATGTATATAGATATCTATCTCTGTCCATCTATATACTTGATATCTTATTTGTCTGAGTAAACTTCAAAACTTCTATTAATGATACATTGACAGTTCTTACAGAGACTTTTAGTTCTTCAAAAACTTATATGACTTGATCTTTAGAACAGGATAAGGGCTAATAAACGCAGGGTATGTATATACAGTTAACCCTTGAACAATGTGAGAGTTGGGGGCACTGACCTCTGTGCAGTTGAAAATCCACTTGTAACTGACCCAGGGTTCCATATCCCCGGATTCAACTAACCGTTGATCATATATTTCTGTAGTATTTACTATTGAAAAATATCTGCACTTAAGTGGACTCGGGCAATTCAAACCCGGGTTGTTCAAGAGTCACCTGTGTATAGTTTTTTTCACCTAATATTTCTTTAAATCTAAGATAGCTACTTAAAATGGAAAATTATTGTTTTGATTCTTATTACGATACATAATTAGAAGGTGTTGTCTATTTATTGAATTACTACTTATGAGTCCTGAGATGTTTCAGGGATGGTGCTATGCACTGTGAATGAAGAAGGACTCTGCCCTTGGGCCAGCCACTGAAGGAAGTTGGTCATTGATTTCTTTATGTATGTCCAGACCCTTATCTATGTAATGAATAAAGATACAGAAATCTAGCAGGCAGAAGTAAGTATCCATACAGACATAGACACAGTGTAGAAAATAATTAGAAAAGCGTAGATGTATAGATAAAGGCATAAAATGTAGATACAATTAAATATTTTAAATTAAGTCAGTATTTAAAAGTGAGTAAGGCTCTTCTCTTAATTCCATTCCTGGGTTGTATTATTCCTAAAAAGGAACATGATTAAAGGCTTGTTTTAAAATATCTCCAAAAAAGACAGGGTTATTTAAAAAAATTGGCTGGGTAGTCCAAATGGGGAAAGATGGTAGAAAGAAATACCTTAGAGGACAGTTTTGGTGTAAAACATTTGGCCTTAAATAAATGCATGGACCTGCTACTGAAAATGTATTACATATGTCAAAGGAACAGTAATTAAACTGCTCCCTCTAAGCTTTTTTGATAGGCCATTTTCAGAATGAATGGCTGAGGCTGAGAAAGGGCACTTGGCATTTAAGATCCCTACCTTTAGGGTATTATTCTCCCTGATTTTTCCATTCAACATGATTTCCTTTTTCACTTTCATGACAACTTAGAAGAAAGTTTTCTGCTATTTAGCAAAAGATGACCTTAGAGCCGCATAGAAATTGTAAATCGTTCTTATAGTATATGTAATTAATTTGGTCATTAAAGAGAAATGATTAATCATGAGGATACATATATATACTGAAGAAGGATGACAGATTTAACAGGTTGTCATGGTAAAAATTGCAAATTTTACAGTTTGGCATTGACTAATGGAAATTAATATATACCACAGTGATTGTCACAAAATAGTTGAAAATTATCATCTATTTAAAGTTGTTTTTTGTGTATGTATGATATATATAAATATAGTTTGTGATCACGGCCTGCAATTTCTTTTTGAGAACAAGTTATTTATGAACTAAATCCTTACTAATATTTAAAAGAAACTGATAAAAGTTGAACTGTTCTTTATTAAAAGTAATTATTAATCACTTTCAAAACTCTTGCTTCTAAAAATTAAATTTAATTGATATTTTCCACATACTCTCATGAGTTTCTCTTCATTGTGTCTCAACACATATCATACAAGTGTATAGCACACATACTAACTTGCTGCACTGAAAGTAACATTTTTGTGTAACATTTGTGCCGGTGCCTCTTTCTTATTCCCAAATCTACTGGCAATAACTGGAAAAGGAAAGGAAGCAGACTAATTCAGAGTTAAGTACTAAACCTCATCATTTCAACCTGTATATACTCCTGCCACATTCGATTTTTTAAAATCCTGTCACTGTCTTTTCATTCCTATCTTAACATGCTTTGTATTTTATTTCAATTTTTGGAACTATTGTCAGTCTACTTGTATCTTTTTGTATCTTTTTTCTTCCTATGTGTTTACAAGTTGTAAACCAAACTTAAAAAATTAGTCATAAGAATATAGTTCACACTGGCCAGAGTCTTAACAATTAATCACACAAGCATTCCTTCTATTTTTTTTTAACATTCTCTGATTCTTATATTCATCTATTCACTTTTAAATTTTACAAATATTTATTAAGAACTTATTGTGTGCTAATCACCTTTCTTCTCATTAGGAAAACAAAGATAGTTAATAGCCTCTGCCCTCGAAGCACTAAAAATATGAGAAATAGAGAAAAAAGATAACAATTACAAGGTGAGAAATCAATGATGGCAATAATGAAGTAATGGAAAAGGACTCCTAAATAAGTTAGTAATAAGGAAAGGGTGTGTATGTCTGGAAAAGACTTAGAGAAGCTTACACTCAGTCTGAAGCTTAATAGATACTTGGTGAGTATAAATATATAAGGGAAAGGGTAAGAACCGTCATTTCCCAAAAGAGAAGGAATGAGTAAAAGAAAGGAGGCCCCAAATGTATATACCATTCCATGAATATTTTAGGGGAGGATGGATTAATAATGAGAAATAAACCTCTTGGTAATTGACAAATATCTATATGTGTGCTGCTTCCTGAAATTCCAATAAAACCACTAGTTGTGTAATTAGTGGATGTGAAACCAAACAAATATAATAGACTTAATTTTGACAGTTCTCAGTTTGTTCTAAATGTCTTCAAGGAATTCTCCTGCCATCTCATGTCATAAAATATATAATATTCTAAAAGATAGACTAGATGAAGTTATAGGTGATACTAACTGTACTTAAAGGTATAGAATGATCACAAATGACCTCAAAATCATCACCCTGATTTGTCATATGGAAAAGCTTGATTTAACAAACATTAATAAAGTCATTATTCAAAAGACCTACCTACCTATTATGGATAAACACATGGAGGGGCCATTTGGTTGTTGCAGAGTATCTACATGGCTCTTTATACATGCCTATTATATCTTAAGAACCAAGTTATTAAGAAGTTATGAATTAGTAGAGCCAAGACTTGAGACAGCCTCGTTCCAAAACCCATGTGATCTTTTGTTACTCAAATTGCGTTACGTTAAGCCTAGGAGAGTAGTTTTTTCAATATGTTCATAAGTGAGTTGGGGTTGGTCGGAAGAGGAGGTTCCTACAATGAAATAATATGCAGTGTCTCAATATGTAAAACAGAAAAAATTGATACTCCTACACTTGAAACAAGATTGTAAACTGCTTTTCATGAATCATGATATAACCTTTATTGTCCATGAGGAAGAATCTGAAATTCACAAACAGGTATTGTCATCATCACTTTAAAATTTTTTAAAGATATTATCACGGAAAATGTGACATTTTAAGTTACCATTTTTTAATAATTTGCTCCTTGATATAGCAGATAAATAAAATAAAACAACATACACACAATGATAATTTTAAAAATACTTTGTTAAATAATAGTGACTCAAATCTTATGTTTCAGTAATTATCAGCTACAACTGATTTAATGAAAAAATGTTATCAATTATTAATACTTCATATTATAAACTCTCAAATCATTTATAGTATGCATGCTGTTTCTTTGCTTACATAGGGCAGTAATTCTGTTTCTTTCCTTTATTTGTCAAAAGCTCACAACACATCGTAATTTGGCTCATTATTTTTTAGGGAATGTTTCCTAAATGTTTATAGTGCTTAATTGTCAACTGATCCTTGAATGCAAGGACAAAATTCCATTATTTAATCTTAGAGTTAAACACTTAAACATGAGAATATGTAGCTAAAATTCCCCCAATAAGCTGAAATAATTCAACAGTGGTTACTGATTTTAATATAATTATTTTAACATGTAGTCATATTTTTTTAATATGCAGTACTAGACAGTTATCCTGATAACTTTATGTAGCAGGTAGTTGTTGAAAGAGATTTCAAAAAGGAGAGAACTGCAGTTATAATTATTGACTTAATAATGATTTATAATGTAATCAAAGATACTACAAATGGAGTTTATTTGGAAATCACTGTATATGTTAATCTACATTGTAGATTTTTCTTTAATAGGACACTTAAAATGTTGTTCCCTTTCTTAGTAAACAAGAGAGATGCTAACAGAAAAATAGTCTTGCCTTAATCTGTTGTGAATGCTGTCAATTAAGGTTCATACCATAAGCGTGATTTTTCTATTTTATGTAATTTTAAAGAAATAAGTCATTGAATAGTTAAACATGATTTTAATTATATAAAATCACATATTTGAGAAAAGACATTTAAGTGGCAGTTTTAAAACTGATGAACCCATACAGAGAATATATTCTTCATTTATTGAGCCTTAGTAAAAGTAATACTTGTCCCAGCATCTTATTCACATGCTTTAATTAGAATATCACTTTGTGATTTATATCACAGAGTAAATATTTGGTTATAATAAAAAGTCCAACTCAACTTTAGGCAGGGAAGGAGAATTTATTAACCAGACACTGATATCTCATGATACCCAAGGACAGAAATATATCTATACCTTAAAAACCGCTGGAACTAGGAACAAGAATGTCAGGACGACTTGGCCTCTCGGTCTCTTTTTCTTTCTTTTTATTCTCTTTTTCTTTTGTTTTCATTCTCTTCTTTTTCTGTTTTAGTTTTTGCTTTCTTTCGTCTGTTAGTAAGGATGGTTTTATCCACATAAGAATCACACCCATGGATATATTTCAAATAAAATAATAATCTATCCCTTAATAGTATCTAAAAATCCCAAGCATTTTTTGAACTTAATATAAATGTGGAATGTCAAATCAATAGGGACATGTAGATTAATTAATACATATCGGCAGATTGAACATTTGTTCAAAAGTACAGGTGGATTCATAGCTACCATATTACATTCAAATACAACTAATTCCATTTGTGATTTATTTCAATGGACAATATGAAGCACAAAAACATTTTAACATTTTCCAAAGTGTTACCCAATAAGTAATTTATTGGATAATGGTACTTTCTCTAAACATGCCAACTCCATGAATACAAACTAGGGTCTGTTTCTATTTTTTTCTTGTGTTAATATGACATTCTTTTACTAAGAGTTAGGAAATTCTTCAGAATCAGATAAAGTATTAAAATAACTTTTTAAATATGTTTTAGCTGTTCACATAAAACAGTTGTTCGAATAGCTCAGCAATGCATTATTAAATTTCAAATGAACAAAATACCTTTATAAATTTTACTTCAAAAGATAAAATTATAAATTCATGAATTTCAATAAGAGAGGACTGTCATAATCAAATATGGTGCTTTTAAAATTCCCATCATTCAGAAAGAGGCACGGACCACAGTGTTCACTGCAGCTCTATTCACAGTAGCCGGGACATGGAAGCAACCTAGGTGTCCATCGACAGATGAATGGATAAAGAAGATGTGGCACATATATACAATGGAATATTACTCTGCCATAAAAAGAAACAAAATTGAGTTATTTGTAGTGAGGTGGATGGACCTAGAGTCTGTCATACAGAGTGAAGTAAGTCAGAAAGAGAAAAACAAATACCGTATGCTAACACATATATGTGGAATCTAAGGAAAAAAAAAAGGTCATGAAGAAGGGGTAAGGGGTAAGACGGGAATAAAGACACAGACCTACTAGAGAATGGACTTGAGGATACGGGGAGGGGAAAGGGTAAGCTGGGACAAAGTGAGAGAGTGGCATGGACATATATACACTACCAAATGTAAAATAGATAACTAGTGGGAAGCAGCCGCATAGCACAGGGAGATCAGCTCGGTGCTTTGTGACCACCTAGAGGGGTGGGATAGGTAGGGTGGGAGGGAGAGAGATACAAGAGGGAGGAAATATGGGAACATATGTATATGTATAGCTGATTCACTTTGTTATAAACTAACACACCATTGTAAAACAATTATACTCCAATAAAGGTGTTAAAAAAATTACCAATTCATCTGTTAGAAGATATGTAATATATTGCACTATTAGTTTATTTTGGCTTTACCTATTCATCTTATTTTCAGGAAGGATGTTTGCCTTTAGGCAATACCAGTTTCTTTTTTCATGATATTCATTAAGGTATTCAAAGTTCCCAATGTTTGCTAGACAGGGATTTCTTCAAGGCACAGCATCCATTTAACCCTAATTCCTAACACAGTGTTGGGAACACAGAAGATGTAAAATGACCCTATGGTTCTCAAAGGATAGCATGTTTTATCTCTCTCAGTTAAAGACTTTAAGCTCTTAGGAAGTGGTGAGTAATGTGAATAGTGGATTAGAATCATTCATTCCCCTCCTTTTTAGCCAAATGACACTCAGATGTTCTACCTTCAGTTTGCATCAGAGCTTTAATGGGTTGAAAATCATGGCACATACCGAATATGTTCAATGTACATTTGTTTTTGCTTCAAAATAGAGGATATTTAGAAAAAATGTATTCTGTTTATTTTAAAATTTATTTTTAATTTCATTTTTCAACTTTACCTTCTAGTCAGAGAATGATGCCAGAGCATCTTTTTTTTAAATTAGGCTTAATTTATTGCTTATTTTGTAACATTAGTAATGTTATTTGTTATTAAATAATATTCTATTACTGCCTCACAAAAGCTATGTATCTCTGCAGTTAATATTGGCTATTTAATGGGACACTACTATATTCTGATTCTTATTTAGTTATATTATAAAATGACTATATTTTGTTTCTTTTTTCTTATTTGATCTACAAGTATCAAGAATACCAGTTTAACGTTTCCATCTAAATTCATGTTCTTGCCAACTTATCCTTATATCTCTAACAGTTCTATTTTGATGCTAAATTACTTAGTGGATAAAAGTTCAAAACCACTGAAGTTTCATATGGCTTCATTTTGTCTTGCAGTTTTACCAACGTTCTTTTGTTTGGTGTTTGCCTTTTGTACTATTTCCTAAATCTTAACAACTCATTAGAATCAACTAGGAATTGGAAATAAGAAAAACTTGGAATCCTAGGTTGTGTCACAGACTAAGGCCAATTAAATTAGTGTTTCTGGGAAAGGGGTCAGGGATTACTTTGTTTTCAGAGGTCCACAGATAAATCTAATTTTTAGTATTGTGAGGTTTGCTGTCCTGATAAATGCTTGCTCTTCCTCTTCTTGTAGCACATTTTGCTTAATTGTCTCATGAGGGGAACATAAGTGTTCTCAGAACTTATTTTATGATATTTTCTATTTTCTTGAGGAGGCAAGTTTATTAGTTAGGTTTGGACCTACTGATCTGAGTTTTTAAAAAAAACAACTTTGTTTTGGATTTCTTTTTTTTTCTCTTTTATTTTTATCCTTTCATACTTTCATGATTGAAAGGCAATTCTAGAAGTGAGTAGGCACAATAATCATTTGGTGATCCTGTTAAGTTCCTTTTTTTGGACCCCAGTGTCTGTGAGTCTGCTTCAGTAGGTCTAAGATGGAGCCCAGACCTGTAACTTATCAAACAATTGTGGTGATCCCGATCAAGATGCTGATTAAAATGACCAACATCAGTGAAAGGGATACGGTATCTCCTCTCACCCCGTTTAATCAGAACTCCAAACTTCCAGCAGTTAGTTCTGAAAGAGAAATCTCAAAGGGAAGGAACTGCTGCCCAGGAAGCTGCTGTCCCCACCTTTGGCCAGTCTCAGTTCTGGCTCAGTCACTTCCACTCCATGAAGATTGCTCAGTAACACTCTGGATGCAGCTGTTTTCTCTTAGAGAAGATTAGAACATTTGGCGCAATCAACATCATTTATTAAACATTAAAGAAAGAACGCTAATGATATGCATACAGGCTGTATAAAACCGTGAGAGCAATGCTAATATGCTTCTTATCCCGTACTTTGCCGTTTGCTCTCTTTGACCCAGCACACATTGGCTCTGAGTATTCTGTCTTGTATGTATTTAGTCCATATCCATTCCCAGACTCTTCTAAGTACCTTTGTTTTTAGAGGTAAGATTGTTAGCATGGTGACCTGCATGGTGTATGAGTGAAAGAAAATGTGCCATGTGGGGAGTGGACTGCCCCAGAGTAAATCCTCCGTCAACAACGCTTCCTTCCCAAATCTTATTATTTTCAGAATAGAATTCACTGTTTATATTATATATAGTTCCAGAATTACGTTTTCAACATTTTCTACTCAAAACAGTATTACATTTGTGTTTTATAGAACTAATAATGCTTCTATTTTAGCTGAAATTCATATGTGGTCTTCAGTTACTGTGTTACAAAATAGGAAATAAATTTCCTTCACCTTTTCTCTAGTTTATTAAACATTATCAATGGATACAGAGAGACTGATACCTTAGTTCTACCATTAAGAAAATGATTAGGTAGGTGCTGGGTATATAGTTGTGAAAATAATGCAATTTTGCCTTTGATGTATTTAAAATCCAAATAAACCAGTTACTATGAAACGACGAATTATGTTCATATGTAAGCCTATAGTACAGGGTTTTAGAAGAGAAATAAATTTTATATTTGGTTACGGACAGCATAGAGAAAGCCTGGGCGAGGAAGCGTTTTTTAAAATTTATGAGTGTTACACCTGAAACTAATATAATATGGTAAATCAACTCTACCTACTTAATTGCCAACAATGTATCAGAATGATGGTCAGTAGGAATTAGCCTGTGAACCCATGCTGGGTAGCAGAGGGGCTGAGGGAGAAGGGAAAGAACCCTTCTCCGGAGGAGCAGCCTGTGATGACCTACTGATTAGACTGTTGATTATCAGGAGGTGCTACGGGGGGGGGGGGAGGAAGGTTTCTGTGTGATGCGTTGCTGCAGGGTTGCTTTTCTGACAGGCAAGGCCGCTCACTGAGGTTCACGTCACTTTAGGACAGCAAAGGTGATGAGTCCTCTTGCCTCACAGAGTCCACTCAGTCTGCGCTTACATCCACACGCTCGTAAACAGTGATGATCAGAGGTGCTATGATCCCTCTCTCCCCTCAGGCACAGGAGTGCATGATTTATCCCAGACATCTCGAGTGTATGTGGGGGCAGCCCCGTCTCATCTACTCCTTGGACCCAGTCGTTCCACCCAGCTGCAGCCCAGTCTCTCTAGGAACCTAGTCAGGGAAATTCCAGGCCTGCACCCAGGAGCTTCTGCTGCCTGCTCTTAACCTCCTCGGCTTTGGTGGCAATCTGGGACCGAGTATAGTTGAGGCATTCCCCACCCTCTCCCTACTGGCTTCCTTAGTATCCTCTGAGGTGAAATAGCCTTCCCTTCCGGGAAGTGGCCACGGAAGCATTTGCTCGCTGCTAAATAGCCCAACTCATGGGGAGGCTTAGAGAGGGCTTCATGCCAACATCATTATGCCCAGATCCCGCATTAGCACAGAGTATAAATAAAAGCAGTGCGTCTGCTCCTTAAACGTGGTGTCAAGACAAGCCCCCTGCACCTCCCAGTCGCTGTGCCACAGTCAGCGCTTCTCCGTCGTCGGTGCTCTTGATGCTTCAATAACGAGCCACCTCCGGAATGCAGGGGCCACCAAGGCTGGAGGAAGCACTTTGTCCCTAAAAAAAAAAAAAAAACCTGATTTTTTTATATTATTAATAAAAATACACACATTTCTGATTTGGGGGCGTTAATTTATATATTTATAATTCTGAGATACTTGTGTTGGTACTACTTAATCAAAATGTGATTTTTTAATCTAATTAAAAGTTCTTGTAAAATAATAATGACAGAATGACTTTGGAGATTAGAAGAAGTATTTACACTGCTGTTAATTTTCAAAAGAGAATTTAGTAAATAGTGTCCTTGATGAAAGTGCATGCCAGAGGGATATTGACTTTTTTCTGTTAATTATGTCTACTATAAGCACAGAGTATTCAAGACTCTTTCTCTTCATTCTTTGAAATATGTGTGTGTATATATATGTGTGTGTGTCTCTATATATGTATATACTGTGAGACATATATTATATCTCAAAAAATTGGAGAAACTATCACTTGTCATAACTAGTATTGAAATTAATCTCTGTTGTGATTCTTAATTTGTAGGGGTCAGTGCTGGTATTATAACTTAAGAGGGTTCCCTTTTACCTTTCTTTCAAGAAATAGGTTGGAAAAATTGCAGTCTTCTCAATAGTTATGAAAATTATTTAAAAAGCTGATTAAAATAAAATCCCCCCAAAATTCAAAAACCCAATAAATGAATCCCTTCATTCTTCGTGACAAATTATACTTTTCTATAATGACATACTATATTTTGCCTGAAAACAGAATTTGTAATTATGTATATTAGATAAAGAGAGCCTTAGTATATTCTACAGGGTGGTCATCATCCTTGTTCTATAAAACATGTTTATTAGTGAGTTGACCTAATGATAAAATGTGCAACAGCACTGTGGTGGGGAGCGAATGAAATATGTTGCATCAAGTGATTCAAGAAAGATGGGCTAAATCTAACAATATCAAATTCAATGGAAATGAGGTCAAATTATCCATCTTATTTCCAAGAAAACCAAACGATATTAGGAAAGTCAGAAGAGAGAATACATAACTTAGCATGAAAATCAGGAAGAAACTATTATAAAATAAGTAAATATTATGTTCGAAATTAGTAAGAAAAATGGCAATAATATCAGAAAGATCATTTAATTTAAACTGTACTAATAGGAGTAGATTCAAGTCAAGAATGAGATGATGGTCCTCAGGTTGATAATGGAATAAGATTTGTAACTCCATCGCTAGTCCACATGTTAGGATGGCCTGCCGATTTCTTCTGGTCCCCTAGGGCAGTATCTAATTGAGGTTGTTAAGAGATAACATTCCACCTGCAGCAAGTTTAACATGAGGACACCAGGCTTATCACATTACTTGTTTTATTTTTCCTGTGCCCTGTGTACAGCCTATTAAAAAGCAAGCACCTTACAGTAGTTCATGACATCTAACACACATTTCCCTGCAATATGGCCTTGGTGTGTCCCATCTTTTCATCTTTAATCAGGGATTTTAAAGCAAGATTAATGAGACATTATCTTATCTCCCACTTATAAAATTTTTAAAAAGTGACACCATCCGGGTTAAACATTTCTCCCAATGTCTGATGCTTCCAGTCTGTCCAGTGATCATCATCCTGATAGTGACAGCTAGAATGAAAAAAAGAAGGGGTGATTACAGTTGTCACACCATCCTATGTCTACTCCTTCCTTTCGGTGTTTGCCATTTTCTATTTCACAGAGATCTGAATGCTTTGACTGTCCACTGCTTCCTGCTAAAATTTGACCGTTATTACATGCATGATGTAATGCCAGATTTTGAGATCTTGACTTTCAGAATTAGCATATGAAGCTAGAATTTAAATAATATAATTCATCACAATGTGCTCCATATATAAAATTTGTAATTCTAGCAATATGGCTGGTTCCATCTGTAATATGGTAATTCCATGCACTTGTCTGTTGTTGTTGTTTTCTCCTGTCCCCTGTCCTGCTGAGATTCAAATGACTAGAACCAGCGCTCAGAGGCTTCACTCACTTGGTGCTCTTGTGAACAGTGACATTAATCCCTTGTGCATCATCCACATGCTGACTTTCCCACACAGGTGTTGGCCCTTCAGTTCCCACACCTGCAGAGGTACTCCAAGCCTGGTTGTGATCAGCTGCAGTTTACCCTCATGCTGTGTCATGCACAGCAGCCCCTGAGTCAGGCACTACAGCTTGGCCTTCACCACCTGTATAATCTGAAGGAGCCGCCACAAATTCTGCGTCATCAGTTGCTTCATGAAATACCAAAAGAGCAGTGAAGACGCTGGGATCACGCTACCTGGCCTACTAACAAAGTGCACAAACAGTCCCACCCTAAAAATTCTTCAGTTTGTTTGTCAGCATCTCGAGTGAGGCATTTAGCTTCCTCCACCCCGGGTTATTTGTCCTCAGAGGTCAGGGTCATACAGGGTGGCCATAGCTGCAAACTCTTCATAGCAAAACAGTGAGTCTTCTCTTCTAGGCCTGATGCAAGTCTGCCTCTCTGTTGCCCAGCCCTGAGTTTCTCCTCTCCTTTCCCCTGAATGGAAGCTAGATAGATAGGTTTCTTTTCCTGCATTTCCTCAAAATGCCCCATGCTAGCTCTCCCGATGGCTGGCTCCCTTACTTCTTTCAGCATTTTGCAACAATCCTGGCTTCCTGGTGAGATCTGCCATGAGCATCACATACGCAATGGTAGTCCTCTCCCCACCTTATCCCCTGTCTCAGTAACACTTTTCTACATCACACTTATAACCTATTATATAACCTACTTGTTTATTGTGCTTGTTACTTGTATCTCCACACTGGGATATAAACTCTAAAAGGATAGATAATATTGTTTTGTTGTGTTTTGTTTTGTTTAGCGCCAATTCCCCACTATTTAGTAAAGAGCTCAATAATTACTGAATAAATGAATTCAAAGTAACAGCCCCACATGTAGACCACAAGATTTTTCTTATCCGTCAGCAAACTGATTTTGTAAACATTCTAGGGCAGAATAGATATGGGTTACATAATGTCATTGTTCATTATGGCACTTAAATTGTTTCTAAGTTGTTAGTAATTATTTTATTATTGTTTTATCATTGAATATAGGATACGTATCCCAGTATCACTCATGAGCATATCTGGAGTTCAACGGTCAAAGTGATCAATGGGAAGAAATGGCCAGAAAAGTTGCTACTTTTTATACCAGGCAATGGCTGCGTTCAAGGTAACTTGCTACTAGGTTATAGCCTACTACAATTTACTTTTAGGGAAACTATAGATTATCCACATGTTCTATACATTGACTGTAATATGATACATAGCAAATACAGATTAATATAATATGAACGTGAAGTTGATAATGCTAAATGCTATTTACTATTAGTAAATTTACTAAAACATTTTTTAAAAGTGACAGTAGTAGCGGTTGGATACATTTTATCCCTGGAATAGTCGATAATTTAAAGCTGGTAAAATAAACAGCAACCATAAATTAAACAATTTTTGCAATCTCAAAAGATACCAAAAAACCAAATAAAATAATCACCTTACTTACACACAAGCACCTTAAATCCAATCAGAAACTAAACTAAGGTTAAAATGTTATTTTTTGTCCAGTGGAATTAATTTATTATATTGCAAGGTGGAAAGACTATTCTACAAATGTTATTTCTTCCAATGTTAAATATAAGTAATTGGTAACTGCAATGAAAAATAATTGTATTGTAATATTTTTACTTATTTATTTATTTATTTATTTTGCGGTACACGGGCCTCTCACTGCTGTGGCCTCTCCTGTCGCGGAGCACAGGCTCCGGATGCACAGGCCCAGCGGCCATGGCTCACGGGCCCAGCCGCTCCGCGGCATGTGGGATCCTCCCGGGCCGGGGCATGAACCCGCCTCCCCTGCATTAGCAGGCGGACCCTCAACCACTGTGCCACCAGGGAAGCCCTGTAATATTTTTAAAATGGCAAATTATTTTAATCATCCATCAGTATATCAATAACAATATCAGTATATCAATAAGAAAAAATGTACACATTTTTACAAAATAAAGAGTAAGAAGGTACAATTTTATGTGTGTTATTAAGGTGTATTAAAAGCTAAATGGGGCTTCCCTGGTGGCACAGTGGTTGAGAGTCCGCCTGCTGATGCAGGGGACACGGGTTCGTGCCCTGGTCCGGGAAGATCCCACATGCCGCGGAGCGGCTAGGCCCGTGAGCCATGCGCGTCCGGAGCCTGTGCTCCACAACGGGAAAGGCCACAACAGTGAGAGGCCCACGTACCACAAAAAAAAAAAAAAAAAAAAAAAAAAAAACCTAAATGACTGAAAACAAATCATACAGACAGATTTTTCAGTAAAATAAGCATAGCTTTTACACAGAACCTTGTATATATTACTTGACAGTGTAATAATTGTCATATAAAAGTCAGGGGTACAAAGCAGGCCAGTTTGTATAACTTGTCAGGTAGATAGTTAGCTAATTGAAAAACTATCAATTTAGTTTTTAGTTCAAGACATACACTTAAACAGATACAAGATGAAAACAGTTAAATGAAAAACAACACACAAATAAACAAAAATAGTTTTAGAAATTGAAATGTCAACGTTTGAGTACGAATGATGCTAACAGAATGGATGGGTCACCCTATATTGGGATTTCTCTTGAGGCATTTAATGATTTGCTAGAAGAATGAGATCAAGAATCCAAGCAAAAATTGGCTGATTCACTGTGTCAAAGAACTGAAAGGTTAGGATTCATGGTTACAAAGTCAATGAGGGATTGAGAGACTAAAAACCTATAGGAGACACTACTTGAGTTCAAGACATAGTGTGAAGCTACAGTAATCAAGACAGTGTGGTATGGCAGCAACAACAACAAGGGAAAAAAAGATAAATAGATCAGTGGAACACAAGAGACCCTCAGTATAGACAACTGATCTCTGACAAAGGAGCAAAGGCAATACAGTGGAGCAGAGATAGACTTTTAACAAATGGAACAACTGTGCATCCACATACAAAAGAATGAATCAAGACACAGACCTTACACCCTTCACAGAAATGAACTCAAAATGGATCATAGACCTAAATGTAAAACATGGAACTAAAGACTTCTGCATGATAACATTAGAGAAGGCCTTGGGTATGGTGATGCATTTTTAGATACAATACCAAAGACGTGATTCTAGAAATAAATAATTGATAAGCTGGATTTCATTAAAATTTTTAAAAGTCTGCTTTGCAAAAGACAATGCCAGAATCAGAAGGCAATTCACAGACTGGGAGAAAATATCTGCAAAAGACACATCTAATAAAAGAACGTTATCCAGGGCTTCCCTGGTGGCTCAGTGGTTGAGAGTCCACCTGCCGATGCAGGGGACATGTGTTCGTGCCCCGGTCTGGGAGGATCCCACATCCCGCGGAGCGGCTGGGCCCGTGAGCCATGGCCGCTGAGCCTGAGCATCCGGAGCCTGTGCTCCGCAACGGGAGAGGCCACAACAGTGAGAGGTCCGCATACTGCAAAAAAACAACAACAACATCAACAACAACAACAACAAAAGACTGTTATCCAGAATATACAAAGAACTCTTAAAACTCAATAATAAGGAAACAAAAAAAAAACTGTTAAAAAAATTGACCAAAGACCTTTACAGGCACCTCCTCAAAGAAGACATACAGATGGCAAAAAAGCATACAAAAGGATGCTCCTCATCTTATGTCATCAGGGGATTACATATTAAAACAACAATAAAATACCACCGCACATGTATTAAAATGGCCAGCTTGCACAACGGACAACAGCAATGCTGGTGAAGGTGTGGAGCAACAGGAATTCTCATTTATTGCTGGTGGAAATGCAAAGTGACATAGCCATTTTGGAAGACCCGCAGTTTCTCACAAAACCAAACATACTTCTACCCCCATGATCCAGTAATTGTGCTCATTGGTAGTTACTGAAGGAGTTTAAGTCTTATGTCCACACAGAACCCACACATAGATGTTTATAGCAGCCTTCTTCATAATTGCCAAAAATTGGAAGCAACCAAGATGTCCTTTGGTAGGTAAATGAATAAATAAACTGTGGTACATTCAGAGAATGTAATGTTATTTAACACTAAAAACATGAGCTCTAAAGCCATGAAAAACATGGGGGAACCTAAATTGCATATTACTAAGTGAAATAAGTCAATCGGAGAAGGCTACAAACTGTATGATTCCAACTGTATGACCTTCTGGAAAAGGTGAAATTACGGAGACAATAAAAAGATCAGTGGTTTCCTGGGGTGGGAGGAGAGAGGAAGATGAATAGGCAGAGCACAGAGGTTTCTTTAGGGCAGTGAAATTACTCTGTATGATATCATAATAATGGAAATATGTCATTATACATTTGTATAAAACCATAGACTATACAACGGCAAGAATGAACCCTAAGATAAGCTGTCGACTTTGGGTAATTATGATGTGTCGATGTAGGTTCATCCTTGGTAAAAAAACAAACAGAACATTCTGATGAGTGATTTTGCTAGTGGGAGCATATGTGGGGCAGAGGGTATGTGGGTAATCTTTGTACCTTCCTCAATTTTGTTGTAAACCTAAAATCGCTACTAAAATGAAGCCTTTATAAGAAAGTCCTACAGGAAAATGTACTCCAGGATGGCAAACCCAGTTTTTTGTGCCACTTTTACTCTAGAGGCATTTACCAGTTTCTAAGCTGTGCTTCACAAGAGGCCAGCCAACTAGACAGCGGTCCTAAGTGAGGAGATTGGGAAATTAAGCAGTCTCAACGGAGTAAGGAGAAACGTAGAGTTCAGGAACTGCCAAAAAGGAGGTTTTCTCAAAAAAGGTTTTTGTTTGAGATCCCAGAATAGCTCCACACTCGCAGCAAAGGCAAATAAAAATAATATAGAACTTAGAATGATTGAACTAAGCATTAAATTAACTCCCTGAAAGACTGGATGAAGTGACATTTTTCTTCTCAAATTGGCTGACTGGAGATATATATCTAGATCAAGATAATTTTATCCAAAGTCTCTTAACTATTTTCATACTTAATGCCCAGCCTTAAAACAAAATTACTAGGCATGTTTGGAGATAAGATCAAATAATAGAAAACCAGTGGAAAAGGTATGAAAAAGATACTAGAAACAGACACAAGGATGCATATATTATAGTTACCAGACGCAGTGTTAAAATCCCTAATATGTTTAACTTGTAGATGAGAGATGGAGGAATTCCATGCAGAAGTGAAATCTCCATATGTAATATAACCAAATAAATTTTTATAAATCAGAAACTGCTTGATATGTCAGATGACTCTGATGAAAGCATGTTAAAGGCAAACATTTTAATGTTAAAAATCCATAATTTGTTTGTGAGCAGGTAAGATGCAAGCAAAAAGAGAAAAAAATTATAGTGAAATAAAATGTAAAAATTAATCCAAAAGAAGTTAAGTAAGGAAGAAAAATAAAATAGAAAAGTAAAGAATGGATAGGGGTGCCAGATACAGTCCCATAATATATTGTTAGATTTAAGTCTACAAATAACAGTGATCATAAAAGTAAGTCGGCTGAATTGTCTAGTTATGACGTAAAAAGTATCACTCGAGATGCTTTTTGCATGAGAAACATCTAAAGAATAAGGACCCAGAATGAATGGAAGAATATATGTTAGGTAATGTTCAATTTTTAGAAAATCCTTGTATAGTGTTAGGCGCATCAGACAATACAAATTGGACAGCAAAAATCATAACATAGGATAAAGTTTTCACTATAAAATTCAAGATATTTTACTTATCAAGATGATATGTAATTCTAAACTCGTACAAAATACAAAATCAGGAATATGCGTAGACTGATACAAGTAGGGAAACTGGCTTCAGGCCTGCACTTTTGAGGACTTTCTCTGGCCTTTCTCGAGTGATGCCCTTTTCCCAAATGGGTGAAGAGTCCACTGGGCATAGAGGAAAGTTTTCCTTTATTGAACCTCATTAAATTGAATAATACTATTGGTATTAAAAACACACGAAACAACATGTATTTTTTAAAATATTACGTAATTAGGATAAAGCTATAAAGCAAAGCAATGAATCACAAAATTCAGAATCACTCTGGGGTGAGACAGGGAATTATGATCAAGGCACACAGCGGACCGCAGACTCCATTTAGTGTTTTCTTTCTCAGGTTTGTCAGTGTGTGCACAGGTATTCATTTTATGGTTCTTCTTTAAAGGGTGTGTGTAGTTCATACCATCTTTTGTATGAATGATCATTTCACAAAAAGACAATATTAAAAGAAGAAAAAGAAGTTTGAAAATAAGTATGTAGATTACACAGAATAACAAAAACTATGAAAATAATTGAGTTCAGAAGAAATATTCTGAAGTAAAATACACTGCAATTCTGAGTAAGTAAAATGTAAGGTGATTTTCAAATAAACAACAAAATAAGGAACGTTGGATTGCTCTTTATGTTGTTAAGGCTTCTTACATTTAGGAGCATAATCAGGAGGCTTCTATGCAGACTTCCTTAGGTTATAAAAAATTACTTAGGTGTTTAATTTCTTTGATTTGCCCAAGTGTATTGCTTATAAGATTGTTTGCCAAAATTTTAATGATAGCAGTATCTGTGCCAGTAGTGTTTATACCAGCTGTACTGGACTAATTATTTGGTTTCCTCAAATGTCTACTTTTGAAATAATTATGGCTTTTGAACACATAATAGACAATATGCTTGGAGTATACAAGAATTTTGCCTAAATCGCTTCTTTAAAAACCAGGCAAATCATTTCCATATTCTATTTTACAAGGTCATTGGCACCCAGACCCCAACAATCTTGCCCTTGTCATTATATAAGCAAATTTTATCTTTAGGTATATATACCCTTAAGTTTACTTAAGGTATGATTTACATAAGTCCAGAATATGTTTTGTCCTGTAAGTATTTAAAATATTATATAGTATCTCCCTTGATTTTTTTTGGAAAAAAAAACCACATAACATTTCTAAGAGTAAATTTGAGATGCCAACCCAGAATTGCACTATGTGATGGATTAGTGTACCATATCACTATCAATTATCATAGTTATTATTTTAGTGTGAACTAAATTTGACAAGCTAAGTAGAATGGAATGTTGGTAGCATAGGTAGCTTGTATCTATAGTTGTCCAAACACATGTACAAACACACACACACACACACACACACACACACACACACACACACTCTGCAGTGATCATAACACTAGGCAATTGGACAGTTGTGAAAACATAATGGTTTCATATCATTTAAAGTCCTAATGTTTCATAACCTTAAGAATATTGAATATGAGAAAAACAATATCATATAAACCAGTTAACAATGTTTTATTTTTCTCCCTTTCTGGACAATTTAAAAAGATTTATGTACAACTTCAGTGCAGAATGCATTTTAAAATATATTACATCACATGACTAGTCATACACAATATTTTGAAATTTTGCCACTCAAAAGCTATTAAAATTTTTCAAGCTTGATAGCAAATGAAATCATACAAATCATTTCAACCATGAACAGAGGAAGAAACCGCATTCAGTGCCTGAGGCATCATTCAATTATTTCTTTCCCTTTATAATTTTCAATATGACTGACAATTACATTTACGTTTTTCTCAAAAAAAAATCTAGCCTTCTTATTTTCTCTTTTTAATTGAAAACTATAGAGAAAATGTCAAGAATTTTGTTCTGCATTTTAACTTCTGTGTTTACTGATTAAATGAGTTTATTAACAGGATAATTTATTTTAAAATATATTAATATATAAAAATATATTTTCATTTCTATTACCCTTTACCTTTATATTTTAGGTTCTTCTATTAGTATTTTTCTCCATACAAAATATAATGTATTTTTTATAAGTAATGGTTTCTTTTAAATTTCAATTGCTACTTTATTTTCTTTCTAGAAATAGAACATTTTCTAGTTCTATAAATTTCTATCAAATTAATAGCTTTTTTCCATAATCTTTATAACACATTGTCCAGTTATTGATCATTCTGCTTATTTAATTACGATTTACAAAAAAACTCTTTCCAAACTTCACTCTATTTGTGTATCAGATTTTTTCCAGACTCTTGTGGAAGTTTTTACCTTCTACAGAGCATTCCGCAAGTAGTACTCAATACATATGGAAATGTTTTGTGCTTACTTTCAAGTTTATAAGCTCAATTATGGTACATTTGTAAATTACCAGTTGGTGGAAAAATGTCTGTGTAAATTGTTAAGGAAGTAGTGTCTTAAGTTGATTCAAATACTGAAGGAACTCTTATATCAAGTTGGACAGAGCTCTCTCTCTCTCTCTCTCCTGAAAAAATCCACTGAAATATTCTAAAATATACAATATCTACGAAAAAGGCTTCTCTAAAGGTGTTTCCTTTTTAGTCTGACTGCGTATATTCTCAACCCTTGGCAGTCTTTAATGTTTGAAGTTGAGCAGCCTTTGAGCTTAAGTAGGTATTTAGATTTATAAGTTTTTATTTACGTGGTAACATATGAACAAGTTTTTCCTGAATTAAATACGGTCACATGCATAAAAATGTTATCTGGTATTTAATCAGTTTACCTTTGCTTTAATATTTGTCACACTCTTATGCAATAATGCATCATTTTAAAAATAGTTCACCATAGTCCTTTAATTCACTTAAACGAAAATGTATCTTCTCAGCATTTCATTTACCATCCCATGAGTCATATGTTTTGTTATAACACTACTAGTCTAACACTACCACTGAGCCTTTTTAGCCAAGGGTGGTCTACTACTTCTATTAAAAGGCTGATTTTCTGCCTTAGCCCATGGTTCTAGAAAACAGAGCCTGAGAGATATGTATTAAGGTTTTATTGGGCAGTGTAATCTCAGGACAGTAACAGTGAGGGGAAAAGGAAACTGAAGTAGGAAAGAGAGAAAACATATACAAAGTGAGGTGATGTCTTACTGAGCTGGCCACAGATTTTAAGAAAGTGCCTGTTTCCTTGGTCCTGCGGGATGACTTTCAGAAAGACCTTGAGGAACCAGCAGCCTCAGCATAGTCCTTTGAGGGAGGGTGGGAGAGAACTTGGTCCAAGTTGTGTTTCCGTCTCTGTCTCTTAATTATCAAGGCTCGTTCCAGGAGATATTAACTGCCTCGTTTTGTGTTATCCTGTCTCTTGGCTGCTGTCAGGGAAGCCAGGTTCCATAGCTGGTGGTGTGGTACTTCCTCTGAATTCAAAAATGATGGAGTAAGTCATAGCTTCCATGAGCTAAGAAATGTTGAAAAATATGTAAACATATTCTAATTTCTTATTTGGACACTGGGTTTACAGGTGATCTCAACTAATACTTTGAAAAACTATTTTACTGTGTCAGAAGTTTTCTGTTTCTTCAAACCCTACAGTTTCTGGTTACGGATTACAGGTTTTTTTTTAAAAAAAATTCTCCAATAAAAAAGAAATGTGAACAACATAGTCTTATATTCGTAGGTACTATTATAATGTATGTTCATTTTATTGGGTTTATACTCACAAAAATATAACTATAGGAAAATAATATAAGTGAGATTACAGCTGATGAATATTTGGCTACTGGACTCTCATATCCTGCATGAGGTCTCTGGGTGTTGCTATACAGGATGGGCAATGAACAAGGACAAGAAGCCTTGGACCCTGCGTGGAACTGAAGGAAGGAGCCCTGTTGTAAGGATGTGGACTACCTTCAAAATGTATGTGCCTGCCCAGTTGTGATATGTTTTTCTAATCAAAATACAGGAAGTGTATAGACTATTGGCATCTCTGAATGTGAATTCAAGCAGAATTATAAGTGGGGCCTGGAGCAATTGTAATGGTTCTTGATCGTGTTAATCAAATATTAACCATTTTCCCTTTATTTTATGCCATGTAGAAAGCAATCTTGTGAAAATATTTTGAATCGTTCCGTGTGTTTGGTGATCTATATTATCTCCTCTAATATACTCAAAGGAAATGCCAATAAAACACAATTCATCCACATGCTGTAAAGCAAAGGTAAAACAAATAAACCAAAGCAATTCACAAAACTTCCGTCATTTACATTTACATTTTTTATATTTAAATAACAGACGTTAGATGCTAGGCAGTTTGTTATAAAAGGTTGTAGGTGAAATCCTCTAATCCAATCACAAAGAAAGTCTTCCCACCTACTTCAGATCCCTGGAATTCATTCAACTTAGGGGAGACAAAATGCACATTGCTTTTTGAGATAATATTTCAGTGTAATCAGGTCTTAAGTTTATTTTCAATGGTCAGTCCCATAAGCTGATGCAAATAAGATATCAATTATCAAAAACTTGCCCATTTTTATAGGAAGAGCAGCGATGACACATATGGTAATTGTAATAGGAAAGCATTCAGGGAGTTGAGGATGTATCGAGCTGGTTGAAAGTGCAAAAAATTTGCCTAGTTGAGGACCAATTTATTTTTTATTAACCAGAAAGAATATTTCACTTAAGTTTTTTTTCACCATATAGAAGCACAACATTTAGCCATTTAAAAAGTTTAAACAATTAGAAAAATTACTCAAGGCATGTTTTCTTGAGTGGATGTACAGAGAGAGAGAAATAGATATAAAGAAACAAAACTGCCAGTCTATTATTTACCTCTATTTTCTAAGCATTGATTCAGCAGAGAAGAGATTTTATTTAATGTTTTATGAGTATCCTACTATCATAATTTTTAAGTACTTGGAATCATTTTATCAATGTCTTTTACTACAGATACATCCTTGAATGAGTCTCACTCTTTTAAGAGTGGCTACCTTACTCCCTTTTCTCTCTACCATGTCCAGCCAGTATTATTAAATGGATTTGTATGCGTCCTGCTCTTTATCTCTTCTTATCTATTCATGTATATTCTCATATATACATATATGTGGCTTCGATTATCACCTTATTTTTATACAAATATAATGATATCACATACATTCAATTTTTCTCATTTAGTAATACAATCAGAATATTCTTCAGATGTTCATATCTCATTCTTTATATGCATATATAATTATGAAAGTATGTGAAATATATAGATTTGAATGTTCAAATATGTCTTTCTTTTTTACATACTTATTTTACTACTTTTTGCTTCTACTTCTTTTTACTATTTTTTCTCAGTATGCTGCACTTCTCCTGTCCTGAACTTACCTTGCTCACTCTAGCAGCAGTGTCCTTTGACCTTTTCTAAAACCATTTCAAATATCATCTCTTATTTATAAATATGTCTCAGTGTGCTCGTATAGCAAAACCGATAGCTTATAAGTTATGCATGTTTCTATCAAATGGTATTAAACCACATATTACATTGGATATAGAATTACTTGATTGTGTGCTTTTCTTGTAAACTAGAAGTTTTCTTTATGATAAAAATTCTATTCTTATTTTATCTCTACTGTCTTGCATAGTTAATTTTTTAGTTCATGGTAGATAGTATCACTTACATGTTGGGTATTTAAATTTAACGTTTAGATTTGGCACCATGGCATGGAAGAAGGGGAAAATAGGAATTAAATTAAGAATTTCACCAAATTGAAAAATCATGAGGATGAAAATTATAGATTAAGGGAATACTTTATAGTAAATGAGCTAGACATACTATATGCGTTAAATAAATGATTGAACTAGCTTAATAACAGACTTTTTAATTTTTATTTGCAAAATATTTTAGTAATGATATTAGTGTTGTATAATCTCATTTGTGAAAATGGTTGTTTAGCTTAAAGGGTATTTTATATATTTGTATAAGCAATTCCCTTATCCCCCACCCCAAAATATTTGAATATCACCCAAAAATACATACCAGATTGCTGTTCTTGGACATAAACCAATTTTATTCCCAGATGAAACCTGATGGTAAAATCCAGAGCATGGAAATACAGGAGTCTAATGTAGAGAAAAAAAATAAAGGAGAGAATAAAGGCTGTTTAATCATGTTATGGATTTTCCCGTCTTTATCCAACCTAATTCAAATAACTGACAAGAATCTGGTAATACTTATAACTCAGCTGGGACACAAATACCATTCATTTTGCCTGGTAATCCTGTCTGTGTCCTTTCCCAGCACATATTTATCACAGAAGCAGTCTTACAGCCTCAGTTATGAGCTTTTCCAGTTAAAGGTCCTGTGTTTTATATACTGTTATTACTTTGCAAAATCAGGTAAAGGAATTGAGCTGTTCTGAGTATTCAGTTAACATATTTTTCTGTGATTATTTTCCATATACTGTACTTGGGGGTCAGTAAAAGTCATACATGCTAATAGTTCCACTCCATTAATAATAGAATGGCCTTTCATGTAAAATTACTTTTTTTTGTTTAAAAAATCAGCAAGAAGAAACCAGTTACCAAATGACAGTTGTCTAGACTTCCCATCTTTTAGGCAAGATTTATTAAGATACCAAGTCAAACACTGTCTCTGCTTCTTGACAGCATCGAATTCAGAGTAAAGTCCCATGTCCTCAAATTATTTGTAAAATCACCTAATACAAGCCCAATTTCTAAAGCAAGTTCTTCCCAACACACTTTTACCGAGACACCAAATGGCTTCCTATGGTGTGTAGTCTCCCTCACAAAAAGGAGCAATAAACCCAACTGTTCAGCTACAGGTGCGTTCCAGGTCTTCTTTGGCTTACCTGGAGGACATTGATAAATTTGTTGAAGGTGATTTTGGACACTAGACACTGGCACATATATACCGATGTCACCACCTCCTTTGCATTTTGGTCTCTCACTCACTTTTTCTCTTTCCCTCTCCCTTTTCCTTTCACCTTCCCTCCCTGTTTTTCTCTCAATCAGTCTCACTCATCCACACACTCATATAAAAAAACCCAGTACAACCAGTGTAAAAATTTGCATAAAACTCGACTCCATAAAATGCCTACAGCTCTACCCACTGTACTGTAGAGCTCCTACTTTTAAATATAACTACTTGCTCTAAGAGAAAGGTAAATATTACTAGCTGTGGGTAACTTGAAAACAGTGATAAGAGCTATTGACTACCATGAATGTTTACAGTTTGATTGAGTATTGCCAACTGCAACTCATTTGTAAAAAATAAATGTAACTTATGGATTATCTGGCTCCAAAATTCAGTTACAGAAAGAGTCATGAACATGTACACGAGGTTATGCAGGAAGCGCACTTCACAATGTGAAACACTTCTGACGTTCTTGGTGTAAAATCCATAAGCAACACAAAAGAAAAACCACACCGTGTCCTGAGGGAAGAAATGAGAACCCAAGGAGAGTCAACACTTTCAATCAACATCCCGCTCTTCTACTTTTAGTGAAACATCTTGCTGCTGATGTGTGGTGATATCCCGCAGGGATTATTGCCATTTGAGACAGTTTCTAGAGCTGGCTCCTCTCTGTGTCCTCTCTCTCTGGCTCCCACACACACACTTCAAAGCACTCCCCAATCCTACTTTTTTTTTTTAAACATCTTTACTGGAGTATAATTGCTTTACAATGGTGTGTTAGTTTCTGCTGTATAACAAAGTGAATCAGCTATATGTATACATACATCCCCATATCCCCTCCCTCTTGCGTCTCCCTCCCACCCTCCCTATCCCACCCCTCTAGGTGGTCACAAAGCACCGAGCTGATCTCCCTGTGCTATGCGGCTGCTTCCCACTAGCTAACTCTTTTTTACATTTGGTGGTGTATATATGTCCATGCCACTCTCTCACTTCGTCCCAGCTTACCCTTCCCCCTCCCCGTATCCTCAAGTCCATTCTTTAGTAGGTCTGTGTCTTTATTCCCATCTTGCCCCTAGGTTCTTCATGTCCCAATCCTACTTTTTTTTTTTTTTTTTTTTTTTGCGGTACGTGGGCCTCTCACTGTTGTGGCCTCTCCCGTTGCGCAGCACAGGCTCCGGACGCGCAGGCTCAGCGGCCATGGCTCACGGGCCCAGCCGCTCCGCGGCATATGGGATCTTCCCGGACCGGGGCACGAACCCGTGTCCCCTGCATCGGCAGGCAGGTTCTCAACCACTGTGCCACCAGGGAAGCCCCGCAATCCTACTTTTTACTTGTCTCCTGTGTAATTTGGTGTATATAGCAGAAGTTGACAGTTAAAAAATTGAAGCATCTATGGAAGGATTTTGACGCTTTTAAGAAAACATGAGAAATGCTTCCGACTAAATCACTTCACAGTATAACACAAAATAAATGATTAAATTTGTCACCCAAATATATTTCATAAACAAGAAAGTTGTTTTTAATTGCTTCTACCCCAAATTCTGTTAATTGGGTAATGAATCAAATTTACCACTTTTGAATAATAGAACAGTTTTACTAATTAATGTTAATTTGAAAAGGAAAAACAGTATTTGGTGATAACTCATTCATTACTTATGAAGAGTGCTGGCTTATGTGGAATCCTCCTTCTTGTTTAGTTTAAATAATGGACAATCATTTTGGTGTACATTTTTACCCGATGGCTTACTTAAAGTTATTTATCAATATTATTTGCACAGTTGAGAAAATAACTGTGTAAAGACCCAGGGTAAAATATGCCACAGTAGAAAATAATCTCTTTTATGTATGTATTTTTCTTAAAGACTCATGTCTGTCTGAAATTCTTATGGAAGAATGGGCTGTTTCTTCCGGTGGTTTCTATATATCATTGAGCTGTGGGACACCATTGGCAATTTAGAGAAGACTAATGCCCTACAGGTTAGAGACCAACAGCAGGAGTTTCTCCTATAAAGACAGATGTTCTAAAGATTTATCTGTTTACCTACATAGTTTTTTCCTGTCTAAGATGCCTAGGGATTTTTGTGCATCATTTGGTACTGATTTGTAGGGTACTGTTGTCATGAGAGAGAAAAAAAAAGAATGTTATATTTCTCTCATTGAAAATACCTCATTTTCTAGCATTTAAGGAGTAGCAGAGCCTATTAAAAAAAAAGTTTGTGAATTCCAAAATGATGCTACTAATTGCCTTTGAAAATCTAAGTACATTAATGGCATTTTGAATTTTCCATATGTGAAAACATCATGCTTAATATAATTTTAGTGCTATTCAAAAACTTTAAAAAAGCTTACTGTTTATATTTACAAAATCTCTAACCCATTTTGAAGAACGTAACATATAAAATTAATTTAAAAATACCCTAGAACTATTAAAGAAAAACATGTTACAAATAATTAGCACTAAGTCGTAAATATGTCAAGCAACTGTTTTCAAAGGAATTACATAATTATCAAAAAATTTAAATAATTTCTGTCAGGTACAAGCAGTAAGTCACACTGTAACATAAATACTTGCATTATAATAAAATTACAATTATGAATAATGGCATTGATATTAGTTGAATTTAATACTTAGATATCATTATGAGCCTAGGAATGGTGATCAGTGGCTCATTTAATCCTCATAGAAGTGATGTGAAAGCATCTTTTCCTACCCTAATGCCACCATAAGGAAATTAGGCACTGAAAATGTGTGTTTATAGTTAACACAGTTGTTTAAAAATAATGTTATAAAAGCCTACCACTCCATGGCTCTCCCCTTCTGAAAAAAATAGAAGAGATTAAAACTTTTACCTCAATTTAGAGTGGTCTTCCCTAATCTCATATGCATATCTAATTTTTAGCCAATTAAGTATAGCTCTGTAGTAAAAAGTGATCTATTTGATCATTCTTAGATGGAAGATACAACAGAGAATAAAGAGAAAAGTTCTCATACAGAAATTATTTTTCTCTCTCTACTCTCTTTACTCTCATCTCTGAGGATTTTATTATGAAAAAGATGGTCTCTCCACAGTGGAGCGTCCTCACATAGTGGAAAGTTGTTTGCATGTCCACATTTCTAGCTTTGATAGCATATGTGAGGCATTTTACGCTCCATGGAAGAAAGGCCTGCCATGCTCTGAAGGGAGCATTATAGTTATTACACCCAGGGCCCTTGTTTAAGGATCTGTCTTTAAACGACAACTACGAGGCCCATTTAAAATTCACTTCAGCTTCAAACATACTGATAATTTAACTTGAGAATACCCAAATCACCAGTGTACTATTTGTAGAATGTAGTTCTTATTCAATCTACATAGATCATTACTGACACCTAAAAGCCATTCAAAGATATATAAAACTTGGTCTGTTGAAGGTTAAATGAATCAAAAGAGACTATCATCAAATAAAGAGTCCAACAGTGTGATCCGGTAAAGTCCTTAAAAATAAGGAAATATATCAATCAAACTATTTGCCTTTGTATACTGCAACTACAACAATTTAAAATAGTATGAAAATATTTCCTTTCAGTCTTAAATTAGGCACTTAAGTTGGAACCTGTCCATAACAGTCAGAGAGTTTATGAACTATCCCAAGTAGCAAAATTTAATGGATATACATCTGTAGGGGACTTGTTTTTGCTTTTTGTTTGTTTGTTTTGGTATGTTTGCTTTATCTTCCCTTAGAGGATCTACAGCCTTAATCAGATTCTCAAAGGTCTGACATGTCTATATGCATGGATTTAAATGGAAGAATTTCCTCATGGCAATCATTACTCTTTACTAGAATAGTAGTTGGAAATTAAATCCCAGGAAGTGGCTAATCTGAAAATATTTTTCACTTCTCTAGATTACTAAAAAAATTACCACATGTTTCTCTAACCTCAACTCACTTATGTTAAAGCACAACTAGAAAGAGGAGCACATATGAATATTTAACATTTTTTTCATGTGTTCTTTCACAGCTTAACTTGTGACCTACTTGACTGCATGATTTTTAAATTTTTTGGCTACCTGTGACGTTTTATATCTCTGCTTAGAACACTCTGTAGAACAAATGTATATTACCTATTATGTGCCAGGTATCAAGGACACAGCTATAAACTAGAAAGATGGTCCCTGTAGACATTGAGCATGTATCGCCTAACAGGCAAGACAAATATTAAACAAACACTTGCACAAATAATGTTAAATACAGTTGTAACAAGTGCTATAAAGAATATGGAATTTTGTGTAAGTACATAATAGATCCCAAGTAAGCAAAGAGCAAAATGATCTCAGAATATGAGAATAACAGCAGATGAGAAAGAGCTTGGCTTAATGGATACTATATTTAAAATAGCTTGAAAAATCGCTCAAGTTCTCACTTCCTAATGTAAAATATCGTTACAGTCATACAATCAGTGTTTCCATTATCAACCAATATCACATTGTTTGGTGATTCTTTTCCATGATATATTCTTTCGACAGTGTATTTGTTATTTTTTATTTCTAGAACATTGGAACTTAATGATTACTAGTCTTTGATGACCTTCTGTCTCTTCCAATATGACCTTCTGTCTCTTCCAATATTAGTCTAAATATTCTTGTCATTTTTATTATTCCTTTTTAATATAATTTGCATTGTATGCAATCACTGAGACTCTAATCAGAGCATATCGATAATACTTTTTATGTGACTGAAGTCTCAAACACTTAGACCTGCCGCCCCCAAATGCAAAGTTAAGCAATAATATCAGAAATGTGAAGTCTACCATTCCATACTGTAGAATATTTAGATTTATTATTTTCTGTTACTGTTCATTGTTGAGAAGTTAGTGGAGATTGTACTGTCTTTATGAGTGAACTTTATTGCAACAAAAGGCCACAAAATGATATTATTTATCCCCAAAGCACTTTCCTTCTGGTTGCATTTAAAAGGAGTGTGTTGACACTAACAACTTCTCTAAAGTCTAGAGCATGTGGTGCAATATACCTTGGTATTGTCTATCTGTTATGGCTTTGATATTTCTACATGATGCAGACACTGAGACAGTTTTTATGTTTCTAAGATACAATTTAACAACTAAGTAATTTAGGTTGAGCATTTAAAAGGAACTGTGTCATGCAAAAGACTTATGAATAGGACAAAACCAAATGCTTCAATGCATACTGTTTCAAAAGAAAATTTGAAATTATTAACAAAATGAAATCTTCTTAAAGAAGAAAAGTATTTTTCTGTTTCATTTTTTTAACTATTGTATCTCATAGCTACTGAGACTACCAGGATCTTTTTCTGCAAAATGGGGGTAAATAATTGTGTTATTTCATAGAGCGGTATCAGGGTTACATGAAAACAGCACAACTGACAGAGATATAGTACATCAGCCATTCTTTTACGTATTATTTTTGGCCAAAAGCTCACTTTCTTTAACATTTGACACCATTCTGCCTTGAGGTTCATTTAACTTAGTTTATATATGCTCCGCGGCATGTGGGAGCTTCCTGGACCGGGGCACGAACCCGTGTCCCCTGCATCGGCAGGCGGAATCTCAACCACTGCGCCACCAGGGAAGCCCTTGAATGATTTTTTTTACTGAAGAGGAGTTACATGTGCATATATATGTATGCACATAGATTAATATAAAATGTCAGTTGTATAGAATAATAGGTAAATTTTGCTTTGCAAAAGAAAGTTAACTTATGAAAAATCACCCCCCTGTTGGCAAAACGTTAGATTGAAGAAACAAAAACATGCTGTATTCATCTCAGGATAACTGGTACTTACCCCACCGCGCATGAGACATTGGGCACAACAGTTATTTGGAAAAATTAAACGAATGAATCCCTACTCTTCACACTGTTGCCGGCCTTCATCATAGCAAAAAGCCTAATACTCTCTTACTTCTTACTCTGTCTTCTTGTATTGTTTTCTTCTGCCACCATGACGTTTATGTTACTACTTAGATAGAATTCTAAAACACTATTCTGTGTATAGCACTCCATTAATTACAAATCCTTCATGATTCAATAAAATTTCTCAGTATGGTGTTATAGATCATTTATGAAATAGTCCTAATCTGTAATTCTTTTCTACTTACTCTCCCTCTTATAATTCCTACTTTCCATTCTCTCAAAACTCTTGATTCTATTCCTTCCCAGGCCTTCCGCATTAAAAAAGTACAAAATCTGTTGTCTAGTTGTTCACATAAAATTTAGAATCAACTTTGATTCTTCTTTCCTTACACTTGAAATATCAATCTGTCACACATAAGTGATATCATACAGTATTTGTCTTTCTCTCACTTAGTTACTGGGTTGGTCAAAAAGTTTGTTCAGGTTCTTCCATAAGATGTTACAGAGCAATAACTAAGCATAATATTCTCTAGGTCTAGCCACAGTGCTGCAGATGCTACAAATGGCAACTTTTCCTTCTTTTTTATACTCCATTGTGTGTGTGTGTGTGTGTGTAATACTGAATAATACACCATTGTGTGTGTGTGTAGGTATGTCCCCTTCCAGAACCTATTTTATTTTAAAATGTGGTCATTTATTTTTATAATTATAGAAAGTGTTTTTCTATTTATAAATCAATAAAAGGCATTATAGAATCTTTGGAAAACTTAGATGACTAATAAAATCAGTTAAATTCAATAGCCAAGAGGTAATGTCATTTACCAGCTGTGGATGTGTGTGCATCTGTGTGCTTGAGAGTGTGTATATGTATAAAATGTATTACTTTTGAGGCTTCCCTGGTGGCGCAGTGGTTGAGAGTCCGCCTGCCGATGCAGGGGACCACGGGTTCGTGCCCTGGTCCGGGCAGATCCCACATGCCACGGAGCGGCTGGCCCCGTGAGCCATGGCCGCTGAGTCTGCACGTCCGGAGCCTGTGCTCCGCAACGGGAGAGGCCGCAACAGTGAGTGGCCCGCATACCGCAACAACAACAAAAAAGTATTATTTTGAAACTGTTTCTCTCAGTTAAGAATTAAGAGTATACATTTGACTTTTGTTGGTATAGGTGCTTTTTATGTCATTATCCTTAATTATCCTTAACTCCCTAATGTTCAATCAGATGGATCTGTCAAAATATGGAACCAGGTTCAACATTTTGATTTTGGGGGGTTATTTCATAAATAATTTGTATTAATGTTATCAGAATTCATTTAAATTATCTGTCATTTGCATGTACTATCAATATATTTTACTAAAATAGAATATTGGTTCCTGGGTCAATCATAATAATACCTATTGTTCATTAGGTTTTACTATGTATGAGCAGTATGTTCAGAATTTTTACAAATATTAACTCACTGAATAGGGAGCAACCACTTCAGAGAGGTACTATTATTATTGACAATTTTGACAATAAAAAAACAAAAGTTAATAGTTATAAAGTGTTTTACACAGTTATTAGCTAATGTTAGTTTTAGTAAGTTTTGTAAAATTGATGTGAATTTGTATATGTAACTATGGTGATATAATCAGTTAAAGGCCTTATTTTGTAATGGTAGGGGCTACCTGCTGGGACAGAAACTGCTTAAAAGTATATAATTTTTGGATTTCTCTGCAGAGCTCTAATATAATGCCAATTTTTGCCCAATTTTGCCCTATCACAATAGTGAAGTAAATAAAATTCAGAATTAAAATTTTGTATCCTCTATTTCCTAGAATGTTAGATTCTGTCCCCATCCCCCAAGCAGAAACTGTTTTTTCTAAAAAATGAGAATGACATAAACAACCTAGAGTTTTTACTTTAAGTATAGTAATGAAGGATAAAACAGTCCAAAATTATGTACTGAGGTGCAGTTCATATCCACCCAGAATGTTAAAAAATATATAGTGCTATACATATTGTCTAAACGTCAATAGTTGCTGTCCACCATTGGTTTCCAAAGCATTGAGGTTTATAATATAAAATACTGGTTTCTTCACAATTCTTGACAAATGGTAACACTTCTCAGTCTAGTTGAAGCCCATGTGCTCATGGGTTTTAGAAGCAGTTGATAATCTACATTTCTTTGTCAGACTGAGCACTAGGTTGTATCCTGTTGTCTCTTATGTAGCTAATGGGAGAGTGGAATAAACTATGCAGCCAGGTCACTTAACTCCTGTTTCTTGTTGGGTGAATGATAAATTTTGGTACTTGAATCATTGTTTAATGTCCTTTTACTTATTTTGAAATATACCATTACATTGTGTTGTTTTGAAAGATTTCCAGAAGACAATTAGTGATATTACAAACACTACTGATAATGTACCATGATCTTAAAAAAAAAAGAAAGACAAAGAAAAGGTGACTTAAAGTCACAGAAGAGTAAATAACATGGTCTTACCAGAAAAGCCATCCATCCATCCACTTTCTCATTTGTAAATTGCTCAATGCCACTATATTATATTACTGTAATAAGATGCCATATCAGACTTCTTAAAGCATGTGGGTCCAGGATTTTTACCTAGGGACTTCAGTAATGCAAGAATGTTTTGCATTTGAGAGCAGGGACACCAGTATAACTAGGAGGTATATATTGAGCATCTATAATTGCCAGAGACTATAAACTGTGACTATACTCAAAGGTACGACACCCCAGGCTTTGGAACTCACTGCTCAGTGATAGTGACACATACGCAAATAAATTATGCACACAGCAATATACATAAGAGGCTTGATGAAGCATTTTGAGAGTTTCAAATAATTTCCTAAAGGAAAGGATAAACTCCAGTAATAGCATGTGGGAGTTAGGTGTGACTTCAGCTGAAACTTAATGCAGAACTTAGTTCTAAGTGAAGTGAAGTGTAGATTATTGATAATGGAAATAATTTCCTAAAGGAAAGGTTAAACTCCATTAATAGCATGTGGGGGTTAGGTGTGACTTCAGCTGAAACTTAATGCAGAACTTAGTTCTAAGTGAAGTGAAGTGTAGGTTATTGACAATGGAAATAATTTCCTTCATTTCGAATTCTTTTTTTTTTTTTTGCGGTACGCGGGCCTCTCACTGTTGTGGCCTCTCCCGTTGCGGAGCACAGGCTCCAGACGCGCAGGCTCAGCGGCCATGGCTCACGGGCCCAGCCGCTCCGTGGCACGTGGGATCTTCCCGGACCGGGGCACGAACCCGTGTCCCCTGCATCGGCAGGCGGACTCTCAACCACTGCGCCACTAGGGAAGCCCCGAATTCTTTGATAGTCTCCTAAATTAAAATAAATCAAAATGCTTAATACTGTTTTCTAAAAAAAAAATCATATGGAAAACTTGAAAATATTTATAAACATATCGTGTTATTGTAGTTTTCCTACTTTATAATATTAGTATATGTGCCATAATATTGAATTTTTTTGCCATCACCTTTTTATTATCAAAAGGTTTTAACATGCTATGCCTAGTTTTCCTCTGTTTCCACCCAGATCATCTCGTCAAACCTTTTTTGGTTATTCTTACAGACCTTTATTATATTCATATATGTGTATAATACATCATTTATTAATAAAAGTATTTCTGTTCTTTGCATTTTTTTTTTCTTTTTAGTACATTATCTGACTCGGAGAGATATATCTGTGTCTTTGATTTTTATTTAAAAATGTTTACTCTAAGACCAAAAACTTGTTCATGGTAGAAAATTTGTAGACTACACTGAAAAAAATAAGAATAATGGACAGTAATTATTACAATTTCAAATTAAGAAAAAGATTGATAAAGAGAAAAGAGGGAGAAAGAGGAGGAACAATTGAAGGAGAGAAGAGAGGGGGAGGGAGAGGAAGGAAGGAAGGAGAGAAGATAAGATCAAAATGTGTTAAGCAGAAATCTTAAGATGGGCCCCAAGAATCCTGGTCTCTCGTGCATATATACCTCGCGGTTATTTAATCAAACAGTAACTAGTTTATTCTGTGCTCCGTGAAAGATTTTGCAAACATAATTAAATTTGTGGTAATTTGTTATGCAGAAATAGAAAACTAATACAATTTCTGTCCAAGTACTCCTTTTTTTATTAAAAGTTAAAAAAATTAAAGGGTATTTAAATGAAAAATTAAAGCGCTTCTCAACATGGATGTCTCTCCCCACATAATGACTGATTCCTAGACTATGTCTAAACAAAAACAATGTACACACTTTAGCGATTATGATTTAAATAAAAGATACGCTATAGAAAATATTTTACTGCTTGTCTCTTTTTAACCTATAACTATATCTGGGCTATAGCTGCATAGCAGAAATAGAGATCAACCTCATACTATTTAATATATGCATCATATAGTATGTTATGTGTTTTATTTAACCAGTTCTCTATTGTGGACACTATATTTGCTTCCACTCATTAGTGCAAAAATATGCAAAAATAAATTGTCTTCTCTTGCAAAAATTTAATTGTGATTGAGGTTATCGTTCTATTCAGAGTTACTGAGAATTTGAACATATGTTGCTTTAAAATTTTTCATATTCTTTGTGTATTTTTCCTATTGATGGTTTATCATTTTCTATTTGATTTATCATTGCTTTAACATTTAAAGAGTAGTTTATTTAGATACATTAATTTGTCATGAAGTATGTCCATTTTAGACTTTTATAAATATTTATAAATTGCCTTCCGCAAAATATCCACAACTAATGCTTCCTCCAGCATTACATGAGGACATGTTTTTCCCTCATCTATATCAATGCTAGATATGTGAATGATAGGTCTCTTGCTATTTTCTTCTCAAATGGTGATTCATTTTTGTTACCTTTCTGAATGGACCCTCTTTTCATTCAGTTTTTAAGTTACTGCCATGCGTATACAAGAAATTCTTGACTTTTATCAGCTGATTATCTGAAGAGGTGGTAAATTAAGTATCAATTTATTACTTTTGGTACATTTCAGTTGATTTTTTTTTTTTTGGCTTTTCTAAGTATTTAGCATATCATCTTAGATGATTACCTTCCAATATTTATAAGTAAAAAAAAATCCTGTCTTGTTTCATTGAGTGTTGATTGCTAATACTAGCAGTAATAGTAGACTTTTTTCTCTTAAAATTTTTAAGTGAGAAGACTTTGTCCTTTTAATGTTGTGCAATGAATTCGGAAAGTTCCTGATACATATATATAGTTGAAAAGGTTGAGGTTTATCTATTTAATTATAAAATTTAGGAATATGTGCTGAATTTCCTCAAATATTTTTGAGATATTCTCATTTTTTGTTAATTTTTTAATTTAACTAATTTATAGAGCGGATTGAATAAAAAGAGTCCATTACGTTGAATGGTATTAAGTGCATTTATGTATATGCCATTGATCAGAATTATTCATTCATATATGGCTTGATTACATATGCTAAAATTTATCTTAAAATGTCAACTGATATTCATGAATAAGATTGCTTTCCAATTGTTGTTATTTTTTATTATTTTATTAGTTTGGAATATGTGTTGGAGTAGTTTCATTGAATAAGTTTGGAGTCTTTATGTAACATCTCCATGGATTAAACATTTTAATAGAAGTCACTTCAAATATCATCACATGATTAATTTTTAAGCAGTGTACATTGACCACATTTTGCAACTATTTAATATACGTATTTATAATTTTGTGATTTGTAATTTTAAAAATTGATACTCATCTCAAGAAGCATGCACTTGATTTTTCATATATTTTGCCATAAATTTCCAGATACATAGTAATGTATTTTTTTTGTTTTTTGTTTGTAAAACAAACATTTTTGTTTGTTTGTAGTTAGCTCCAATTTGGACTTAATGTTTCTTAAGCTAGAAGAGTTATTAATTCTTGGGGATTATATAGTTATTGTGCCGTCTTACAGAAGAGAAAATCTAGGAACAAATAGTGACATTGTGTACTTTTTTCTTTTTTAATATGTTATTACAAGATATTGAATACAGTTCCCTGTGCTGTACAGTAGGACCTTGTTGATTATCTATTTTATAAATAGTAGTTTGTATCTGCTAATCCCAAACACCTAATTTATTATGTTGAGATATGTTCCCTCTGTACTCACTTCAGTAAGAGTTTTTATCATGAATGAATGTTGAATTTTATCAAATGCTTGTTCTGCATCTATTGAGATAATCATGTGATTTTTGTCGTTTCTTTTGTCCATGTGGTGTAGCAAATGATTGATTTGCCTATGTTGAACCATTTTTCTGACCCTGGGATGAATCCAACTTGATCATGGTGTATGATCTTTTTCTATGTGTTATTGGATTTGGTTTGCTAATATTTTGTTGAGAATTTTTGCATCTATATTCATCAAAGTTATTGGCCTGTAATTTTCTATTTTGGTATTGTCTTTGTCTGGTTTTGGTATCAGGGTGATGGTGGCTTCATAGAATGACTTTGGGAGTGTTCCCTTCTCTTCAATCTTTTGCAAGAGATGAGAATGAGCAGTATAAGTTCCTCTTTGTATGTTTGGTAGAAATGCCCAGTGAAGCCATCTGGTCCTGTACTATTTTTGCAGTGATTTTTTTTTATTACACATTCTATTTCACTTCTAATGACTGGTCTGTTCAAATTATCTACTTCTTCTTGATTCAGTTTTGGTAGGCTGTAGGTATCTAGAAACTTGTCCATTTCTTCTAGGTTGTCCTATTTGTTGGCATAAAATTGTTCATACTATTCTCTTATGGTTGTTTGGTATTTCTGCCGTATCCATTGTTATTTCTCTTCTTTCATTTCTTATTTTGTTTATTGTATCCTTTCTCTTTTCTTCTTGGTTAGCCTGGCCAGAGGTTTGTCGATGTTGTTTACCCTTTCAGAAGAACAGCTCTTGGTTTTATACATTTTTTTATTGTTCTTTAATTTCTGTTTTATTTATTTCCTCTCTGATATTTATTATTTCCTTCCTTCTGCTGACTTTAGGTTTTGTTTGCTCTTTTAATTCTTTAAGGTGGTAGATTAGTTGTTTTATATGAGAGTTTTCTTGTTTTTTTGAGGAAGACCTGTACTGCAATAACTTTCCTCCTAGGACTACTTTTGCTGCATCCCATAGATTTTGTATGGTTGTGTTTTCATTGTCATTTGTCTCAAGGTATTTTTTAATTTCCTCTTTGATTTCATTGTTGATCCATCGGTTTTTTAGTAGCATGTAGTTTAGTCTCCATGCAATCATTTTTTTCTCATTTCTCTTTCTGTGGTTGATTTCTGGATTCATGCCATTGTGGTCAGAAAAGATGCTTAAAATAATTTCTATCCTCTTAAATTTGTTAAGGCTTGTTTTGTGGCCTAGTACGTGGTCTATCCTAGAAAATGTTCTATGTGCACTTGAAAGGAATGTATATTGTTTCTTTTTTTTTTTTCTTTTTAATGTAATATCCTGAAAATATCAATCAAGTCTAATTGCTCTATTGTATCATTTAGGGTCTCTGTTGCCTTATTGATTTTCTGTCTGGAAAATCTGTCCGTTGATATTAGTGGTGTGTTAAAGTCTCCTGCTGTTATTGTATTCCCATCAATTTCTCCCTTTATGTCTGTTAGTATTTATGTATTTAGGTGCTCCTATATTGGGTGCATACTTGTTAACGAGTGTAATATCCTCTTCTTGTGTTGATCCTTTTATCATTATATAGTATCCTTCTTTATCTTTCTTTCTGGCCTTTCTTTGAAAGCCTATTTTGTCTGATATGAGTGTTGCTACCCCGCTTTCTGGTCATTTCCATTAGTATGAAATATCTTTTGCCATCTTCTCACTCTCAATCTATGTGTGTCCTTCACCCTAAAGTATGTCTCTTGTAGGCAGCATATTGTAGGCTCTTGTTTTATTATCCAATCTGCCACTCTATGTCTTTTGATTGGAGCACTTAGTCCATTGACATTTAAGGTTATTATTGATAGATATGTATTTATTGCCATTTTAAACCTTGTCTTCCATTTGATTGTGTATTTCTTCTTTGTCCCTTTTTTCCTTTTTATTTTGTGGTTTTATGATTTTATTTTGTATTTTGCTTGAGTTTTCTTTTTTCTTTTTTTGGTTTTCATGAATGTACTGTATGTTTTTGATTTGTGGTTACCCTCTTTTTCAAGTATGTTAACCCATTACTGTATCTAATTACTTTAGACTGGTAGTCATGTAGGCTGAAACACATTCCAAAATAAAAAACAATGTACATTTTCTTACACCCCTCTCCCACATTTTGTTATTTTGATGTCCTCTTTTACATCTTCATGTCTGTCCTGACATAGTGTACTTTTGATATAGTTATGTCTCATTTATTTCTAACCTTGCTTATAGAGCTAGAAGACTGATTATTTAGTCACAATTGTTATCCTGATACATAATTGAGGAAACCTGGTAACAGATGCATAGTGAAAGCTTTTGTAGTTGTGTTCTCTTTCCCCTAATCTTATTTATAAAGCTAGTAGAGTTCTTAGGCACTGTGGTTAGTAGCTGATACTTTTAAAGCATCGCTTCTGTTTCAATTATGTAGATATTAAAATATATTAATCTAATCAAATACTTTGGTTTAAATTTAAAATTCAAGTTAAACTTTAACATCAAATAATTTAATCAGTAATAATAAGCTAACAGATTAGTGTTAGTTTTTATAAAAGTATTCAATTTGTACATTGCCACTTATATTTTAATGTCTCTAATAAAGCAAGAGAATTTTAAGAGTTTATTTAGTTAACACACACTGTTCCATTATTATGCAGAAGAGGCAGTGAATGAAAAGGGTGATGAAAGTGTGAACTTTTTAAGAATCAGTGATCAAACCTCATATCCTTATTCCCAGAGCTTGACTCTGCTATTTATATGGAGATACTGTAAAATCATATCAATGCTTTTATCTCTGACCCCAAAATATATTAAATAAGGTTGACTGGTAGGCATATTTGCTTTTTGATGTGACATATTTTTGAAGGCCTGCAAAGATTCAAACAGGTTACAAACGAATTTTTTTTTTAAATCCCTCTGAAGTTTTGACAAAAGTGGGACATGTCTCAGTAGTTTTCTATTTTCTGTTATTTGTTACTTTCTGAGTCCAGTGGCCCATATGGCAGAAGAGCTCTAAGAAATTATTTAGCTCCTCTGGGATGTATAAGGGCAGAACCACGTGCCCTTCATTATTTGTATGTACAACATACATTTTCTTCCTTCTAATACTTCCTGGTTCCCTTTAACTTAAAATCACTGACTCTTCCTTTGAAGAAAAGCATCCATCCTTGTTGTTAGGAAGAAAGCTGTACGCTAACACTCTATTTTTTCTTCAGGTGAAGCTAGGTGAGCATGATGTCTCCTTTACTTCTTTCTAAGGCATGAAGGCACAGGCTCAACATTTTTTCTATCAATTCCTTGGCGGTTTCTGTTTGACAAAGTCGGAGGAAGAATTTACCTCCTCCCTCAGGCTTACAGGTTGTAAGATTCTCAGAGATTTCCACTGCATAGCTTTCAGCAAATTCTTGTTTTGAGAAAAAAAAATCAAAAGTAAGCCATGTAAAGTGTTAGCAACAAATCTGTCTCTATAAATGACATAATCTGTCCCGACAAGTTACAGTCTGTTATGTGCTAATGTTTAACGATTTTCATCTCTTAATATCACAATGGCTCAAAATATTTGGTGAATTCTTATTTTTGGTTATGTTATCCACCATTATTTGTGTCTAAGTGGGGGGCTTTCATATCATCTCATTCTACCATGTAGGATAGAATTATTTTCAAAAATGTGAAACTTAGCCAGGTTGTCTCTGGGAGTAAAATGAGAGAGTCAGAAAACGGAGGTCAGAGGGTATATGAATAGGGAAGAAAATGATTTTTCCTTCTATCTATGGTATCAAATGAATAGACCAGTATATTCTACAGCCATTTCATCTTTCACCAGTTGGCTTTCATATCTCATAATTAAGCATATTTCTATCTTTAGTCTCCCTTTTTCAAAAAATTCGCATTCTCTATTATGTATATGTAACTCATGTTTATAATTATTGACCTTCCTAGGTGACAGTGGCCTGAAATTTAACTGGAATTTGGAATAATAACCCCTAGTAATATTTGTGAACCTCAGCTCCACTGGTTGCGGAATATGGGTTTCAGAATATAGATGTGAATGCAATGGTCTCCGTGTTCTTACCCAGATTGCCGTTTTTCTCTCATTTCCCCTCTCAACCCCTAACTTTATCCTTTGGTTTTTATTAATATAATCATCACATAGTCTGTTGGGCTTGGGATTGAGTTTATTTACTCCAGAAGGAAAGGAAAGCACAGGGAAGACATACAGGTATCATTAGTCATTCTGATAATTTATGAGCTTCCATAGTCCTGCAGGCACACAGCCTTGTAAACATCATAGTTTGCCTTTCTTGCACACGAATGTAATTTGTTTCTCATATAGCCCAAAAGTCAATTGTAATTCACAAACACTAATCTACTCAACATCCTGGAATCACTATTCTACCCTCTTAGACACCAAATTTTCTATATATTTATATCCTAACAATTTCCCATGTAACTAAAATTATGGTTTTTTCATTCTTTAAACTTACCTTTGAATTCAACATGTTTAGCATTCGGTGCTGGAGTAACATTTTACAAAAAGCACATTCATTTCATTTTATGTATTCAACAAATTTATGTTTAAGAGGGGAAATATTTTTGAAATACTTCCCTAGGTATCTTTTCCCCAATACTTTTCCCACATACTTTTTTTTCTTCACATTGGCAACCTCATTGTGGCTGAAGCAAAGATTTATCACCCCGGGAAGGGAAATGTGGGTACTGCCAAGAATGGTGATTTGCAATCCTAGATGCCCTTTAGAACCAACCACCTGGGAACCGTTTAAAAATTGCCAGTGCCTGGGATCCAATCCAGACTAATTAAACCAGAATTGGGGGGATGGGTCCTGAACTGATTATAAAAGTACTCCAGGCATAGTACTTTTCTGTTATGCAGCCAGAGTTGAGAATGATGGATCTAGTAAGAAATGGATGACTTGTCAACTTAATGAGATTCCTATTTCTTAAAATCCGGAATATCCTAATCCAAATTTTGAAATTCAAGGGAAATTATCTACTTACCTATAGTTGGAAGAGATGGAAGTTAGTTTTATTATTGATGATATGCGTTTATAATTTAATCTACTAAATACTTAATGAGCACCTACTATATATATGCAAGGAAAGTGTGATTAAAAACTACTCCTGGGAGCTGTTGGTTTGTTTGTTTACTTTGGGTCATAAATGAGTCCAGGATGGATGTATGAGTCTCTTTCACAGTGGAAAAGAGATGGTAGTAGAGTGAAACTAGTATCTGAGTAGGATTTAATAAAGGAGCCGTTTATCATGATGTGGGCAAAGTTTAGGGAAATCAACAAGGAAAGGGGCAGGACCCTCGAGCTGGCCAGTAACAGTGAGAGACATCAGCGTTCCTAAGCCTGAAGGGGCCAGTCAGCCTGGCTGTATTGGGAAGCCTTCCTGACAGAAGCAGTGAACCTCTCGAGGGTGATGCAGCCAGTCCCACAAAGACCCTGGGTGATTCTAAGTTAATTCTAGTTGAGTTCCTGCCTCATACAGCCCAAATAAACCCAATAAAGGCAAGCAACTTACTGTGGAATAACAGTGTTAAGTAAGAATTTGGCTTTGACTTTAACTAACCATATAGCATCTTAATGTTATTTTGAAATTTCTGTTTTCAGTTTCCTATAGAGATGTGATTTGGGCACAGTTGAGGGAAAGATGCAAAAAAGTGCAAAACCAAATCAAAACACACATAATGTCTGTGCCATTATGGTTATTGTAGACTGAAGCCCTGGAGTACTAGGATGAAAATGTGTCCCCAAGGTATATTTTGATTGACTTTCACAGGGTCTCCATGCCCCTGGGGGAAGGATCTGAATGTTTTTTGACAGAGAATTGTGCACTTCCCACTTAGTTATTATTCTGTCTACTACCTCTATCCTACAGACCATCCAATTCAGTGATTTTCTACATGAAGTCTCTGGGGCTTCAGTTATTGGATGTTATGATCTATGATCTCTTAGATGATGAAAAATTCAAATAGGAAATAAGTTAATGGGAAAGTCCAACTATTAGGAGAATCTCAAAGGAAAGTACATGATACGATGAAGATGATACCAGGTGTGTTAGAGAAAATTTCTCATAGCAAGAAATTTTGTAAGTTTGTATTTGAAAATGTGTATGAGATTTCCTAGGTGGATTGGGGGTTTGAAGTAGAGCAATAGAAACAGAGCAAACGTGAAAATTCTTCTAATGCAGAGTTTCTTAAAGTGTGATCTGTGGACCCCTGAAGGGTCCCTGAGATCCTTCCGGTCCATCTGTGACATCAAAATTATGATGTTTCACTGTGTTGAGATTTGAATTATGATGTTTCACTGTGTTGAGATTTGCACTCATCATGCAAAAAACAATGGTGGGAAATACTCCTGGACCTCAGCACAAATCAGGACAGGGCGCCAAGGTTTTAGTTTTTTACCATCACTCACCTGCAGAATGTAAGCATGCCTGTTTCACATAAGAATGTCCTTGGGAAAGAATTAAAAAATTAAAATTTTATTATATAGTGATGCTTCAGTACCTATCTTTTTGATATTCTGTTGGACAGTTGAAACCACTGATAAAGCACTTCTCTTGTAAGTTCTTGTGTTGACAAAGAGCATTTACATGATCTTTTCTGTTGAGAGTGGAACTAGCTACATTTTTTTTTTTTGTGGTACGCAGGCCTCTCACTGTTGTGGCCTCTCCCGTTGCGGAGCACAGGCTCCGGACGCGCAGGCTCAGTGGCCATGGCTCACGGGCCTAGCTGCTCTGCGGCATGTGGGCTTTTTCCGGACCGGGGCACGAACCTGCGTCCCCTGCATCGGCAGGCGGACTCCCAACCACTGCGCCACCAGGGAAGCCCCCCTAGCTACATTTTTTTAATGGGAAACCATTTCTACATACAAATAACGGTGTGGTGAAAGTAAGTCAGAATTGGTTGCTGAGGGACAATTTACAGAGGGCCTTTTAGGCATTAAAGATGATGCCCTTTCACATAGGAACAAACAGAAGCCATTTAAGGAAGTGAACATATGTGGAGATAATTACAAAAATTAATTGACCAATTTCTCTTTAAATGAATTACTTCAAGTTTAAAATTAGGCCTCAAAAACGCCCCTGCAAACTACCCATGTTTATGAATCAAACTTACCTCCCCACTCCATCAGCTAAAATTTACTATATTATTTTATGTTCTATTTCTCATGTGTTTCCCATATGCCTTTCTCTATTCAAAGTTTAAGTTGGGAATCTCACTTGTTCCTCACTCAGTAAAAAAGAATTTACCAGATGACAAGTCCTTCATCATATTAAGAATATAATATCCAGGGGGCTTCCCTGGTGGCGCAATGGTTGGGAGTCCGCCTGCCGATGCAGGGAACACGGGTTCGTGCCCCGGTCTGGGAAGATCACGCATGCCGCCGAGCAGCTGTGCCGGTGAGCCATGGCTGCTGAGCCTGCGCGTCCGGAGCCTATGCTCCGCAACAGGAGAGGCCACAGCAGTGAGAGGCCCGCGTACTGCAAAAAAAAAAAAAAAAAAAAGAATATAATATCCAGTCTTTAGAAGCTATCTCTATAAAGAGATGAGGAAACTACAGGCCTACTTGCCTACATTTTTTAGTTGCAGATTTAAAAACTAGATCTACTGTCTGCCAGCCTGGCAAGATTTGTGCCTAATATATTTTTAAAATACTATTTATTCTGATATTTTAACCTATAAGTAACAATATTTAGGGCAAAGCATTGGAAACTAGGAAGACATGTATTATCACTGTATTTTCACAATCAATCCTGAAGCTAAAGTGTTTTTCTCTCTTGGAACAATTTTACCTTCGATGTGGTTCCTAGCCTAGAGCTTTTAGAGCTCTTAGTGACAGGTGATACCAGACCAGGCCACTTACCAAAAACAAAACAACAACAAAAAAAGCGGAGACTCCCTTAATAGAGACTTTTTCCACATCAAAATTATAGAAGGTCAATTATTATTTTTTTTAGGCAATTTCAGTCAACAACTAGAGGAAACAATCTTCAGTTCTTCAGGCAAGTCAATATAAAATTCTTCATTTTTGTCATCAATCATTATTGTTGACCATTATCCCTAACTTCCTGTTGAAATTTCTTAAAGGTTTTATTTTCCTCATCTAATAATTTTCCTTTAATAAAGTGAATTAGCTGACCCTGAAAATATTCCTCTAACATGTTACTTGTAAAAGCTATGTACAGTCTTCAAATAAATGCCCATTTTTATCATTTATCTTTGTCTAGATAAATGATAAAATCACAAATGGATGGATATAGCATTTATCACAGAGGGGCTAAGAGGAACATTTATAAGGAACTTAGAGTTCAGACTTTGGATTAAACATCTCCATTACCCTGTACTTCCACTCAGAAGGATAAAAACAATTGAAAAATAGCTCTTTATCTTGCAGTTTTCCCCTTGAAACGTAAATGATCACACTGTGTGCAGCATGAATTCATAATTTTACACATCCTAATACCATAGCTACAGTTATGCATATATGCTGTATTATATACTTTTTTGTGTTAAAGATGTTTATTTGCTATATATAAACATTTAAAATACTTAGCCTTTGGTGTTGCCCTTTTTTCAATTCTTTGTTTTCGAATACACTTGAAGCCCTTATACACAGAGGTAACTCCAAATCTCTAAATCTCTGAGAATTCCAGTTTGATACAAACAAGGAAAAATTTTCCTCCTATTTATACCATTAAGTATCTGTCAGACCAATAAGAAATAAATGTATTTAGGGAAGAAGTTATAGCAGCATAAAATCAGTAAGTAAATTTTGGGTTTAAAATATAGTTTAATGTATTGTTATTAATTGTTTATTTTACATAATGCGATGTTATTTATTCAAGAGTTTTCGATAGATGAAAACTATATATCAAGCTAAAATTCACTTCAGTAACAGATTTCCACTTTTGGAGAGAAAAGTAAAGGAAAACTAAAAGATAATATGCATTAAGCAGATTCTAAAAAGGAAAAGATGTGGTGGGAAGTAAAGGAAAGCTCAGTTAGAGTAAAAACGTTAAACCTTAAGCTGAGTTGATAAAATATTAACTAAACAACCAGCCACACCTACTGGCATTTTAAAGTAGCATTCCCAGTGAGGAGTGCAATTGTGTGTGTGTGTGTGTGTGTGTGTGTGTACCCGTTTCAATGTTGAATAGATTGGAACAGATTTAAAGTTATAGCCACAATAGTTGCTTAACTGCAAAGAAATGTAAGTATAAAGCCATTGTTTTCCAGTTAAAATTATTGTTATTTCATAAATACAGACTAACTCTTCCCAAATTTTTTTTCTTGCATATGTTCTGTTTATCAGAACTATTTTTTTTAATCGAAAATTCTTCTGTTTCCAGCAATAGTAAGTTGCAAAAAGGGGCATCTGTTTTACTTCCTTCTTACGTATAGCCTTTACAGTGTGACTTTGCAGTTACTCCCATTGAGATGTGAAATCTAGTTCTCTTCCCCTTGAATTTGGTGTGTTGTTGTGATTTTCTTTGTCTAATAGACTGTAGCAGGAATGATGGTGTTCTAGTTCACAGCCTTGTTCGCTTCCACTCTGCATTTTTGGATTACTGACTTCCATGTGGGATGCCTGGGCCAGCCTGCTGTAGAATGAGAGATTATGTAGACCAGAACCATGTCATTTCAGATGATGCAGCCAAAGCTCCAGACGTTTAAGAGAAATGAATCCAGATCAGTAAAGCTAACACACAGCTTACATGCATCTGACAACATGAATGAGAGAATCCAACTTCAACCAGAAAAACCACTAAGCTGAACCTAGCTGAAATTGGCAATCCACAGAATCATAAACTAAATAAATCCTTAGCCACTAAATATGGAGATGCTGCGTTACGCAGTAATGACTAAGTTACACCAAAACCCATATTGAAGTGTGTTGACTCAAATGCAAGAACGTCGTGCTGTAAAACAATTTTTAATTAGTAAAACTGGTTATCTTTTCATTTCACTTCAAGGCAGGTAGATAAAATATATACAATTAGAAAATACACAAATTATCTGACTTTTCTTCTATTATTATTATCTTTAGAATTTTTATTTTTACATGATGTTTAAGTTTGCAAATATATTCTTATTATATGGTTAAGCAGGAAATTATGCTATTACTTTAGATATAAACCATTGTTTATTTTATACAAATTATTAAGTGAACAAAATGTTATTTCATGTGAATATTGAAGTTTGTATACATTTTGCATATTTATCATAAAACTGTTCCATTAATCATATATTTTAACCTTTGCTTAGCTGCAAATGGAAATTACGAATAAATGGTATAGATTTAGTAAATCTACATTGAAAACTCAGCTGTTGTAAATTGACAAATAAATTGTACAGTTATTAAATAGTTAAGTTCTATAATACTGAATTGTCTGCTCTAAAAATGAAATACAGTAAAATATAGTTAAATAAAATATCATTTTAGGTACTAACTATTACTCCATTAATATGTGCTACCTTGGAAAAACTAAACTCTGACAAAATAAACTTCCACAACTGAATGAAGTGGCTCTTGTTCTGAAAACTTGAATTTTCTCTCAGAACTTATTTCATTTCCATGGCTCTTGTGTAGAACTCATATCCTATGTCATATAAAAATATTACATTTTAAATTCTTACTGAGAAATCCTTACTGTAGTGTATAGACACATAAGGATTGGGTAGCATGCATACTTAGGTAAATGTACAGAGAGATTTTCTTTGCGATTTTTAAAAAGAATGTGATGTATGATACTTACATTCTGTTTAAAATTGCATAGAAACACTGAACTTCATACAATTCCTATAAAAATAATTTAATTTTGCATTATGTTCATAAATCATCTCTGGTGTTGAATACATATATAAAAAATGTAATGGATTCAAATAACGTAGAGATATGTATGTTCAACTTATTGATGAAAATATACCGGATCGTAGATCCTCTTAAGAGTAGAGAGATTTCATAGTATATACTCTTTGTATTAACTCTCGGTTTATAAAAAGTTTCCTGGTTTATAATGTTCATTTCAGTTGTGAAATATTTAATGTCACTGGATGGCACTTGATTTAGCATGAAAGGGAATCTATAGCATGGACTTGAAATCCATGGATCCTTGCGTTTCAGTCCATACTTTTAAAACGTTGTGTCAGTTTTAACAATCACCATTAATTCACTTTGCTATGAGACATGTAATTTATAATTTACCTTGTTTTATGAACAACATAGTAACTTTTATTGTTTTATTATTTTTTTGCGGTACGCGGGCCTCTCACTGTTGTGGCCTCTCCCGTTGCGGAGCACAGGCTCTGGACGCGCAGGCTCAGCGGCCATGGCTCACGGGCCAACATAGTAACTTTTAAATTTCTATGTGTAATTTTTTGAAAACTGTTATTTTTATTGTATTATACAAATAAATGAAGATATAAAGGTGAGTGCTAGGGAGATAACAATGGAGAAATATCACAAAGATTTATTTTAATCTGAATGAAACCAGAAAATTGTTATCAGTAAACATCATTGATAAGAGTTTTTAATTTATTTAGAACAATGACTACTATATTTCCCATTTTGGTTATATGACATATATTTGTGGATTTCCTTCTTTTTGGCTGAATAATATTCATATTTATATTCTATGAATGTATACATCACAACTTCTTTATGCGTTCATATCTACAAATGTTATATCCTCTTGTTGGATTGACCCCTTTATCATTATATAATTATATATATATATTATATAATGAGCTTATTACAGTCTTTGTAATAAAGATGCTGACATCCTTACTGATTGCAATAAAGTTAATTAGGTTTAATTAATACAAAATAATTAACAGACTTCACTTGGAAAGAACATTGTATGATGTATCAAAAACATTTTTTCTAGTTCCAGAATTTATTATTCCAAATTATTTTAATGTCACCTATATTCCAGGCACATATTTTTTGATCCCCAATCTTGGGAATTCTTCAGGTGAAATTCAAAACTGGCTCTACAGACAGAGGGAAGGGAGAGACTAAAGGAAGAGGCTGACCATTTCAGATTGGTAAGTGGCAGTTTTGATAACGTTTATACAGAGGACTAATAGGGGTTCATTCACTTATTCAGTCCAGATTATCTCAATAGCACATTACTCTCAAGTCTGCATCCCCGAAATGGCTGCCAATATGGGAATAGTAGGCAGAATGTACGGTCCAAGGACAGAGAGAGGGTAACAAGCTTCCAGTTGTCTGGTCCACCTTGTGGGTCAACTGGTGGTCAAGTCCTTCTGATGACCTCCTCCAACAACATTAAGAGGAAAAAATGTATATATATATATATGTATATATATATATAAAGAGAGAGAGAGAGAGAGAGGGAGAGAGGGAAAGATAGAGAGGGGCAGACAGACTATTTAAAATTTAAATTGTAAAATTTAGTCACTTTGAAATAGTAGAACATTAAATACATATGCTTTTTTTTCTTTAAAGCATTTTATCTAAGGATTAGATTTAAATTGATAGCTAAAAGATACCCTAGTAATTATCTAATTAAACCATATAATTTCATAGAAAAATTAAGGTAATCTACTGGGATAATAGAATCATTATCTAAGATTCTATGTTGAGACTCTGGATACAGGTACAAACGTTTGTTTTAGGAAAATTTTGCTCATTGATTATTTTATTTATATTTTCTTAATTAACCGCAAGAATGTTTTCACATTTAAGTTTTAATGTTATGTTTTTTCGTGTATACTTTGCTAATTTTTAACCTTTAGATGCAAGTATAATTAATACATGTATAACCTAATGATTAAAACTTTGAGTATGAAACAAGGCATGTGTTCTATGAAACCAAAAGTCACTCCTCTACGTCTATCATCTACAAAGAGATCATGCAAAGTTAAACATTTCAAAGGATTGCAGGCAAGTGAGGGGAACAATGTTAGTAGGTAAGGTAACAACAAAGAAGCAAAATAAATGAATATGATTTATTATGCTATTGATACAATGCTAAAAATAAATGTCACTAACATATAGACAGTTTTAAGTAAACAAGCTGACTTAAATAACTTTAGAAAACAGTGTTTTGACTAGAAACCCTAAGGCTAATGATTAAAAAATTGTAATAAAAACAAAAGCTGTATTAAGTTCTTCTGCCCATTTTTTAATTGAGTTGTTTGTTTTTCTGATGTTGAGTTGAATGAGCTGTTTATATATGTTGGATATTAACTCCTTATTGGTCATATCATTTGCAAATACTTTCCCCTATTCAGTAGGTTGTCTTTTCGTTTTGTCGATGGCTTGCTTTTCTGTGCAAAAGCTTTTAAGTTTAATTAGGTCCTATTTGTTTATTTTTGCTTTTATTTCCTTTGCCTTAGGAGGCAGATCAAAAAAAAATATTGCTACGATTTATGTCAAAGGGTGTTCTGCCTGTGTTTTCCTCAAGGAATTTTATAGTATCCAGTCTTATGTTTAGGTTTTAATCCATTTTGAGTTTATTTTTGTATATGGTATTAGAGAATGTTCTAATTTCATTCTTTACTATGTAGCTGTCCAGTATTCCCAGCACCACTTATTGAAGAGACTGTCTTTTCTCTGTTGGATATTCTTGCCTCCTTTGTCATAGACTAATTGACCATAGGTGTGTAGGTTTATTTCTGGGCTCTCTATTCTGTTTTGCTTATCCATGTGTCTGTTTTTGTGCCATTACCATACTGTTTTGATTACTGTAGCTTTCTAATATAGTGTGACGTCAGGGAACATGATTCCTCCTGCTCTGTTCTTTGTCAAGATTGTTTTGGCTATTTGGGGTCTTTTGTGTTTCCATACAAATTTTAAAATTATTTGTTCTAGTTCTGTGAAAAATGCCATTGGTATTGGTATTTTGATAGGGATTGCATTGAATCTGTAGACTGCCTTGAGTAGGATGCTCATTTTAACAATATTTTTCCAAATTGGAAATTCAGAGGCCAACAGGCACATGAAATGATGCTCAACATCACTAATCATCAGGGAAATGCAAATCAAAACCACAATATCACCTCACACCTGTCAGAATGGCTGTCATCAAAAAGAACACAAAAAATGTTGGTGAGCATGTGGAGAAAAGGGATCCCTCATACACTGTTGGTGGGAATGTAAATTGGTACAGCCACTGTGGAGAACAGTATGGAGGTTTCTCAAAAAACTTAAATTAGAACTACCATATGACAGCAAGTCCACTCCTGGGTATATATCCAAAAAAACAAAAACACTAATTTGAAAAGATACATGCATCCCAGTGTTCATAGCAGCATTATTTACAGTTGCCAAGATATGGAAGCAACTTAAGAGTCCGTCAACAGATGAATGGATAAAGAAGGTGTGGTATATATATATACAATGGAATATTATTCAGCCATAAAAAAAGAATGAAATTTTGCCGATTGCAGCAACATGAATGGACTTGGAGAGCGTTATAAGTCAGACAAAGACAAAGTATTTGTTATCACAAATGCTGTGTGATAACACTTACATGTGGAATCTTAAAAATACAACAGATTAGTGAGTATAACAGAAAAGAAGCAGACTCACAGATATCAGAGAACAAACAAGTGGTTACCAGTGGGGAGATGGGGACGGATAGTGTTAGAAAGCTTCTTTACAGAATAATCCCAAATGATATATTGATATGGGTTTCTTCCCTTTCTGAGATGGAGCTTATTCATCCCTCCCCCAAAATGGGCTGGAATTAGTGATTGCCTCCAAATAATAGAATATGGAAATGAGAAAATGTAACTTACAATAGAGAAATTCAGCAAACACCACCTTAGCCAACCTTAAAGAAGTGATCAAGGTTAACTGCATCAGCAGTAGGGCATTTTGGTATCAACCTTTTGATACCTGACACAGTGTGAAGAAGAGCACTTCACCTCCATCTGTTTGTCCTCAAAATCCATAACCCAGTGCAACAGTGGGACAAAGAAAATAGCCACACCCCAATTGAGGGACTTCGTACAACTCTTCAGAACTGTCAAAGTCATGGGAAAACAAACAAAAAACAAGGAGAATCTGAAAAACTGTCACAGAATAGTAGAGACTTAGGACACATGATAACGAAATGCAAAGTGACCATCTGTGATTGGATTCTGGAACAGAAAAAAAGGCATTAATAGAAAAACTAGTGAGATTCATATAAAACCTCAAGTTTAGTTAATACTAATGCACTAACATTAATTTTTAGTTTTGACAAATGTGCCATGGCATGTAAGATGTTAGCATTAGGGGAAAATGAGTAAAATATATGTTGGAACACTCTGTACTATCTTTAAATCCTTTCTGTAAAGCTAAAATTACCCCCAAATTAACATTTATCTTATTTATTAGAAAAAAATGAGAGAGAGAGAAAACATTAGGAACAGACCATCAAGGATTCAAAACTTGAGGAAATGAAAATTTTCATGATTGCACCAGAAGGAACTTCATCTCACCAACATGCCGGCAGATATAGCGGGAGGAAAATGAAATGAATGCTATAGGAAGGAAGTTAGGATTAACATCTTAAGTCTCACAACAGTTTAAGAAGCATTACTCTAGCTAGCAGCTATGTTTTATGTGAATTAAATTTTCTTTTTATAGTCTCCCCCCACCACACAATTTATTTGAAGCTTGCCTTATTTTCAGGTGGGACTATAACTGAATTAAAATCATCCTTAATAATACAGTGTCTGATACAAAATTTGTGGCTTCCCTGAGTTGGGATAACAGGGTTTCATTCAGATACACTGTGGAAAAAAGGTTGCTGTGTTAAATGGAGTTGTCCTTTCACATCTATTCTCTACACTTCCCAGCTGAGGAGCTTTTGAACAGACTCTTATCACTTCTTCTGTTTGACTTCAGTTAGGAAATAAGAGGGCGGAGGAGGGTAGAATTGTAATTGATAATAGCTGTATACTCCACAGAAGCCTCCTATTGGGGGGTTTCTCCTGCTGGTTAAGCTTTCTATAGCTTCTAGCAAAGGGTCACTGCTTTGGGATGAATTGTGTCTCCCCAAAATTCATGTCAAGGTCGTAAACCCCAGTACCTCAGAATGTGACTGTATTTGGAGTTAGGTCTTTAAAACAGGTAATTAAGATTAAATGAAGTCATTAGGGTGGGCCCTAATCCAGTATGATTAGTGTCTTTATAAGAAGAGGAGATTAGAAAACACACATGCACAGGCAAAGGACCATCAATAAGCCCAGGAGAAAAGCCACAAATCAAATTAACCCTGCTGACACCCTGATCTCAGACTTCTGTGCTCCAGAACCATTAGAAAATAAATGTCTGTTGTTTCAGCCACCCACTCTTATAATTTGTTATGGCAGCCCTTGCAAATGAATACACTCCCACACCTGTCTCTTTTAGCACAGCCTCCTCTTATTACTGTTGCTAGTTCTGAGATGCTTCACCATCTCTTGTTGGTTTCCCTTATCCCTGAAAAATTTTGTAAGTTATTTTTAATCAGTCACCGAGATTTTAGTATATTATGTTATCTGCCAGGATCCTGTTGGTTGTATTACTCATCACAAAATAAACAAAGTGAACAGTCCTTTTCTCTAGATATTCTAAATAAAATATATGTCAGTTTTCTGGATTATGAATCACAAACTGGATTTTAAACAAATGTTCTCAATGAGACATAGCTGGAGTTTGGGGGTAAGTATTCCACTAATTATCATTCTCATGTAGCTTAGCATCTTTGAGTTTATATTAATACGATTAATTTATACGTATACCAAAATATATGTTTCAGTAGCCGGCCTCTTTAAATTATGAGACTCTTAAAAGAGTAAGTCAACATTTCTTTGCCAAATGTGTCACCTTCATTTTGAAACTCATTTAAATCACCATTTCTTGTCACACATAAGATAATTAATCCTATTGCTTTGTATTACATCTTGCTTTTGAGAAAACTGGTATAATTCATTTGGATTACTCTTTCTGTTTAAAAAATAAATCCTACTGTCTTCCAGTGATGATGAAGATTTGTCATCACAGGGTACTAAAGTTCTTCCAGTAATGTTTAAATTGTAAATTTATTTTTTTTTTAAATTAATTTATTTATTTTTGGCTGCGTTGGGTCTTCATTGCTGCGTGCAGGCTTTCTCTAGTTGCGGCGAGCGGGGGCTACTCTTCTTTGCGGTGCACGGGATTCTCATTGCGGTGGCTTCTCTTGTTGCGGAGCACGGGCTCTAGGCATGCGGGCTTCAGTAGTTGTGGCACGCGGGCTCAGTAGTTGTGGCTCGCGGGCTCTAGAGCACAGGCTTAGTAGCTGTGTCCCACTGGCTTAGTTGCTCCGTGGCATGTGGGATCTTCCTGGGCCAGGGCTGGAACCCGTGTCCCCTGCATTAGCAGGCGGATTCTTTAACCACTGCGCCACCAGGGAAGTCCCAAATGTAAATTTAAAAGAAGTGTGTCAAAACTGGCTATATTAATAAAGGTGATTTTGGATTAAGTATATTGTACAGCTTGGTGACTATTCCAAAGTACTACTTATTGAAATAAGTATGTTAAAAGTTAATTTCTGCTTGTTTTTGTTTGTTTGTTTTTAGTATCTTCAAAATCTGTGATGTATTTACTTTAAGGAAACATGGATTATTAAGTACTGACAAAGTCTGAGCAGAAAAAAAATTCTTTATACTAAAGAAAAGAGAGAAAAAAACATAATTTTAAATAAATTCCAAATTTTGAGGTTCATAGTATTGGCTTTTTTAGGCAATGCATTTCTTATTTACCATTTCTTATATTTGAGATATTAGAAAATTTCAAAGAAATCACTACATTTTTTTTTTTTACTTGCCTCTTGCTAAATATTATTGTTGTATGGACAAGGCTTTGTAAAATGAAATGATTTAAGTTGATTTATATGTGTACAATATATATTTTTCCCATGACTCCAAATTCAGGTGAGACTATAAACCCCTTGGATTGTGCATAAATGTTCACTAGGCATTGCTGCTTAAAATTTTTAGAAAGATAAAAATTATTTAGTCTTTTATGAAAGCATTGTCCATCAGGTTGCATTTAGAATGGTACAGAAAATTCATGAGAGTAACAATTCATGTGTCTGTCAGTCAGACTAAAATGGATACATTAGATTTCATAGAGAATCAAAAATGAAACAATTGCCCTGCTGATTGTAGGACAAATCAGTGAAGCCTCTTACAACATCTGCTGGAAGTTGTTAAGTGTTTGCTGATATGAAGCCTGCCTTCTATTCCCTGCCATCACTCAGAGAAGTCCTGACCAGTTTAAAAATCAGTGTTCACAGATGCACATAAATCACCAGAGATTAGTGTTATATTTTCAAAAAGCTGACTTTTTCTCTTGTGCCTCTGAAAGTTTAGCAAATTATTTAATATTCATTTTCAGATTCAGAAGTTGATTAAATTATTCTGAAGATCTTAAGATAATCAACTAGAATTTGTCACCCAACTTAATATGTAAAGATAATAGTGATATTTACATTTTCTTAGCAATCAATAGTTTTCTTGATTCGTCGCTTTACACTGTAAAATTGAAACACTACTGGAATATAAGGAGAAAAGAGTGAGATGCAGGGCATCATCTTTATTGAAGATTTCCATGTGGTTGGCTTTGGCAAAAGGGTTAAGAATGACCAGTAGGATTTCAGCCCTTCTAACTTCACTTTTTATCCTCTCTGGTCTTTAAATTTAGCTCTATTTCATTTCTATAGTAGCGCTTATTCCATCAGCTAGCAGAAACAGACATTTTTAAGAAAGTTATAAAAGTTCTCTTTTAGATTTACATGTCCTAATAAACATATGTTAACAATAATATCTACCTTAGAATGTAGGACTAATTTAGTTATCTATAAAATATACTGAGAACAGTGTCGAGACATATTAAGAAATACATAAATATTTTCTATCATCATCATTACCCTCATTATTATTATGAGAAGAGTTATTTGATTCACAGAAGTGTATTATAGACATCTACTTTGCTTCAGGAATTTAAAAAAAGACTCTGAAATATTTTCAAAATAATACAATAGCTTATTACCCAGTAGTGTAACCTAAAATGTGATTCCTGAGTGTTCTGAGCCCTTGCGGTTTGACTCTTTTCCTCAGTGGAATCATCAGAGGATGCCCTTAAAAATTCTCTAGATTACAGCTACCTTTTCCTTTGGACCTAAATTATCAGTATCCCTATTAATGATAGTTAAGATTAATCCCCTTACTCATCAAGGTAACTCTTGCTGTTGCCAGCTAGTTCAGTAAAAACCTTATCTTCCTATTGAAGCAACCAATATGTGTATACCAGTGAAGTATTTCTCACTAGGAAAGCAAAAATTCTAAGCCAGATAATCCCAGTAGGCCAGGGAAGGGGGAGAAGGAAAAGCAGATTTTTTTTGTTTTTGTTTTTTCAGTTGAATCATCACATGTAATAGTGAAAGATATGACTGCTTTTTCCATCTATTTTTGTTCTTTTCTTTTTGTTTTTGTTTTTATTTTTTAAAACTCTACGTTCTAACTGAAGGAGAGGAAACTCCATCATGCATTGCTAGTGTATCCCTAGAGCTACTCAGCTAACGTCTACATATATTATCAGCTGACAGGCTTCATTACTAAATTTTCAATATGTCACTTCATATTATAAGGACTGTTGTTCTAATGTGAGGGGCAGTATGATAAGTCCAATGAAGGAGGTGGGTTTTGTAAAAATGTATTTATCATATAAATAAAAACACTTTTGAAGAGTCTAGGAGAGAAATGAGGATAATATTAATAGGTTTACCACAAAAATTGGTCTAATCCAGGACCGCTTCAGACAATCCTGGATTTAAAGTCTTCCCACCAATGAATGCCATGGACCTCAACCTATCATATTAAATATATGTTCATACATTGAATTATTTGCATAAAATCATTGCCATTACTAGGTTTCTCATGATGTGATATAAGGCATTAAGCAAGTCCAAGTATGCTTGGACTAACAGAAGGTAGAAGAAAGAAATCCATATCCCAAATAATCAAGAGTAAACCTTGCTTCTCCAAATGTAATCAACCTTCCATGATGTGTCTGCTTCGCTGTGGGACAGCACAGCAGTGTGGAGATCTAGAAATCCTTTTAGCTTTATTTCCATTCAGTGGAAACGGTTCAGATCAGCACAAGTGTGTTTTTTGTGGCTTAAAGATTACTTTAAAGAACGACGTCTCTTCATTCATTTTGGAAACAGTTATTTTACATACCCTAGAACACTAGATCAACAGAAATTTTACTGAAATGACAGACGCATCTGTCATTTTATGGATTTAATTTTATGGAATTAATCCCCTACTTTATGCCCCAAATAATTCTTAACAGTATATAGTATACCAGATATCCTGTGTTCTCTAAGTACTATCAGTAGGGAGATGTAAGGCATTTATGCTGTAATGTCCCATGCGGTGTTGGACATTTAAGGCCCTTTTATTCTCATTTGTGTCTTAGAGCCAAAGGGTGACTAAAACCCAGTGTGATAGAATGAACATATGCTGTTATCTCTGCCTTCAGCTTCTGGTGTTCTCTAACTATCGGAGTGAGAGGGGAAGAACCCCACATTTGACAGTTTAGGTGGTACTTATCAAAGCGTAGGGCTCTACTGATTTGCTCAAGTGAGGAGTACCCGTCAGGTAAAATCTCCGAATTTGAAGCTTCCAATTAATGAAACATGTTAAACCGCTGTCTTTCTCCCAAAACCATGTGACTTCTTTTGAGAACAACCAGGAAATCTTATTTTATGTCTGTGTGGTGACACTAATCTCTGTGATTCCCCAAGTGAAATAGTATTGCCTTTGGTTGAGTATTTTGGGAGAAAGATGTTTCAGTTTGGTCCCTCATGCTCAAATGATCATATAAGGATTAGAGCAAATATGAGAATTCTGCCGAATGCTATTACAAATATATGTTTAAAAACCAGAAAAATAATTTTAGGTAGGATTAAAAGACTCCCTAAGAGAAATATTTATCACTTGACGAAGAAAGCTTCACTCTCAGCAGTGGACCCCAGAGGTGTTCAGTTTGCCCAGAATTCGTGAAGAGCTCAGAGCCAGTTTTGAATATTTTCTGTAATGTTATTTTCAAGATTTTTTTGGTGTCCTAGTACATATTTACTCTGTAAAAGTAGCAGCAATTATATTTGAGGAATTCTAGGAACAAGAATTATGGAACATACCTGCGATGTTTTATGAAATACTTTCTGAGACTTTGCTGTCCTGGGAATCCTGAGGTCCCAACTGAAATCAGAAAAGCCCATTTAACTGAAGTATCTCCCTACAGTGAACAATGAATCTACAGCGACCAGGTTCATTATGGGGGATTCATTATGGTGGCCATAGACAAGACCACTATGGACTCTGTTCAGTAGATTTCTTAATGACTTGGTGAATGAATTGACCTCTGTGTCCATTCAGAGGGCATTGTTTGGGGGCAGTGAGTGTCTTACACCTGATAAATCTACTCAAAAATTTTATTTCTCTGTGTTCTTAAAGTCTATTCACTACATTTTAATCAGGGATTTCTGGGATTTCAAATTTAGTCTTCATGGCCCACTACTGAATCCAAATATATCATCTAATCAAGAAGAGTGATTATAAACACTCCCATCTGCTTGACCTAGCACACCGAGTACAGAATATCTGGCAAACGCACTCATATTCATAAATTCAAGCCAACCAAAATTACGTTCAACCTTAATTTTTTACAGCCTTCAGAAGCCATTCACAGATTTTCTTCTCCTGATTTTATTCTAAATAATGAAATTTAGAACAACTTTAGAGTCATTAAGTCCTTACATGTAGGTCTTCTGCTCCCAGGTTTGACTTGGTAATTCATCCACAGAGCATGATCTAATCTGGTACAGTCTGGAGAAAAGGGGGAGACTTGCATAATATTTCTTTCTTCTTGCAAGATTTTTCTTTCAGGAGAGGTTGCTAATGGATCTTCAGAAGGGAGAGGAAGAAATGATCCTACTAGCAAGGGAGACTCTTCATTATAAGATAATGTTCATGATAAAGTGATATTGGTTTTTTTTCAGCATCTAGAACAGGATGTAGAATGTAATAAACTCTCAAAAGAGATTTGTTGAATGAATGCATGAATTCAAACCTTCAAATTTGACCCCCATTCTCTTTTTCAATCAATTCCCAAATGTTACATAGAAAATCTAAAAGGTTATGAGTTCAAGTGTTATTTAAATTTGGCAATAGAGGATTTGAAATTTGATTTTTTTAATCAGTTTTCTTAGCTGTGTGGCTGAAAAAGATAAGACTGTACTTTAGCATCATTATAGAATTATGGAATTTAGCCCAATCAGAGAACATAGAAATGTGAAGTTTGCATCCTTTTTATTTAAGCAGAGTATTTGAAAGGATCAGCCTTCCTCTATAGTATTTGAAATAATAAAGTAGAAATACTGAATTTTCTACTGTGGCAGTGACAGTTTATTCCTGAGGTCTTTAACTCATTTCTCCATTCAGCACAAAGTGATTGGTGAGAATCCATCACAGCAGTGACACAGCAGTGAATAAAGAGAGATCTTTATCCTATGGAACTAACAGTTTAATAAAATGAGACAAGCAGTAAGCAAATTGAGTGAATATATGGCACATCTAATGAAGATGGATGCTATGTGAAGGAAAAAAAATAGTTTATAGGAGGATAGGGGGTGCTGGGAGAGGACATGGGTTGCTACTTTATATTTTCTGCCCTTTCCTACATTTTTCCAGGTGATGAAAGGGGATCACTTGATGAATTGTTTTATAACTGCACTCCTTGAACTGACATAAAGCCATCCCTTGTCCTTAACTGGATCTTCACTGCTTTAAGTCCCACCCATCCAGATGGCTTCTCCCACATGTACCCAGATAGCCTTCTCTTTGTGTATAATCAGTACATGCACCAGTTGCTCTGTCATTCAGGTTTTGGTGTTGAGTGTGAAGGCAAAAAACAAAACAAAACAATAAACAAACTGCAAAATTGAAGTAGGAAAATCAAATTATTAGAAACTGGTGTTAAGATCAATGGAAGCTCAAGATTGTTAGAGAAATAAAAATGTAATTACACAGTCACAGGGATAATACCCAAAATAGTAACACAGAATCAGTCCTCTCATGGCACAGATACACTGCAGTTTCTACCAAAATTCCACAATTGTTGGATACTAGATGCTGCTACCCAAACTGTTACCACATCTACCTTTATAAATTATTGCCACTCCCACAGCGCTTGCCAAAACTTATATCATCGGATTTTGTTTAAATGATAGGGATGTGTTTATCTCATTTATTGAAATTATGATGCAATTATGACCTAGTCTCAAGGAAGATAAAAATTGCTGACTCTCTTGGTAGGTTTTGATCAGAGGATAGATCTAACCTAGATATTTCAATCAGAACGTTATAAATACAGAGGATTGGAGGCTTACCACAGTGTTTGAGTGGAGGATGAATGCCAGGAAAACTGTCACTAGAAATGCAGGAATCGTAGGAAAACAACACTAATGATCACAGCTCCCTGATGCAATGAAATGACTCATTCACTAAAGAAGAGCCATATGCTTCTAGAAAAATATCTCATTGACTATCTGACCGTCACAAATTTTCTTTTTATTTTTTAGCAACTTTATTAAGGTATAATTGATATATAAACAACTGCACCTATTGTCTATAATTTGACGAGTTTGAAACATATGTACACACGATACCATCACCACAATCAAGGTAATAGACATATTCAACATATCGCAAAGTTTCCTTGTGTCTCTTTGGGGATTTTTTTGTTTGTTTGTTTTTGTGGTAATAATGCTTAACGTGAGATCTGCCCTCTTAACAAATTCTGAAGTGCGCAATACCGTATTTTAACCATAGGCACCGTGCTGTACAGCAGCTCTCTAGAACTCACTTATCTGGCATGGCTACAACTTTGAGGTCAGGCCTGATTAGTACTTGGATGGGAGGCCATGAGCTTTCCGTCACTGCCAAAGCAGTAACAGCTTCTGCCTCTATTTTGGTTTATAAATTTCAAGCAAGTGGTTCTTGTTGGTAAACTCTAACTCAGAGGTTTGCTGTAAGTGAACTTAGAGAATGTTGTTCTAAAGTTTCCAGACATTTTGATGAGGAGAGAACATAGAAAGGGGCTGGGACTGGAACACAGATGGCAAGACTCTATCCCGTGCATTCACTTCATCAGCCTTCCTGAAGCTAATCACAGGCATATGTACTCATACAACATTTTTTAAGGTAAAAAAAAAACAAACAAAAGTAATTATGTAATCACTGTTATGAATAAGAGCAGAAAGAGGAACTCTAAGAATTTAGAGGAATATTATTAGAACATGAGAAATGAAAAATAAACTGGTAGATCTCAGAAAAGAAATGAAAGAAAATAAAGAACCATTACAGTATTTACGTGAATATGAAAGCAGTACAAAAGGACATAGCACTGTTAATATAATAAATTAAGAAACATAAAAGGCACGATCAAAAATAGTGAGAGAAAGGAAATGAAAATTAACAAAGGGTTAAATAAATTCTGAGTGAAATAATTGAAATGGAAGGCAGGGAAGAAAATCTAACTTCTGCCTAATTGGTGTCCTTGAGGACAGAATTAAAACAATAGATTTAGAAAAGAGAGAATATTGAATACAGAAAAAATATTCCAGAAATTAAAAATAATTTTTACACATATGAATTAAAAGGGCATACGTTTTCCAAGGAGATAAAGGAGATTTGGCATACAATAATCAACACAAAGATACAGCTGGTAAAGGTACTGAAATTTTGTAATATAAATAAACAAATCTTAAAGCAGAGAGGCAAACAATTATAGTAATTTCTAATGGAATATTTATATCCTACTTATCCCTTACTATACGCATTGGCAGAAAATAGTGACACAATGAGATGTTTCTCCAAGACATTTTGTAGTAAACAAACTATCGTTCCCCCAAAAAAGAAAAGGTAGCTGAAAACTGTTGGATCAAGTAAGAATTAGTTCCCATAAGCCCTTCTTTTAGAAAGTACTAAATACTGATATCCAAGCAAGCAAGAAATTAGTCAAGCGATTTTGCCAAAATCTTGGAGGCGACTAGCGACCATTGACTATTACAAAATAATAAAAGTAATACCAAAATAAATACGGTCACAAGCAAGGGTATTAATGATATAAAACTGGCATATGTAGAAATGATGTAAAAATATGTGAATAAAAGTATATGCAGAAAACTACAAAACAGTGATGCTAAGTGTTAGTGACGATCTAAATAAATGAAGAAGTAAATCATGTATATGAATTGGAAGACTTGATATTCTTAAGATGTTGATTCTTCCCAGTTGTATCCATAGAATCAACATAACACACATCAAAATCTCAGCAAGCTATCTTGTGGATATCAATAAACTGATTCTAAATTTTATATGAAAAGTATAAAAATCTAGAATATCCAGCACAGTTCTGAAAAAGTAGAGGAATATTGGTGGACTCACATTATCCGATTTCAAAACTTACCGTAGAGGCCACTTTAATTAAGATAACATGACATTGGCAAAAGAAACGGTATGTAGATCATTGGAACTGACTAGAGAGCCCAGAAATAGATCTACACTAATGTAGTCAACTGATGCTTGACAAAAACCAAATTAAGGAAGCGATTTCATTTTCAATAGCATTCAAAGTCCTAAATTAACCTACGGAAATCAGTGGCCTTTTCATATAAAAGCCACAGAGAAAATATATCAAAAAAGTTCCATTTACAATGGCCGAAACTGTGTTAAAGCCTCTAGATATAACACAAAATGAGCTTGATTTACGTGAAGAAATATTTAAAATATTACTCCAAGACCCAAAGTGGCATAAATAAATATAATGCATAGCAGGTTCTACATAGTAATATTCAAAATGATAAGAATGCCATTTCTCTGTGTGTTCTTCCATAGTATAATGAAATCCCCCCAAGAATGAAAGTAATATTTTGTGGGAAGGAGACGAAACAATGAATCTGGTTTTAAAGGTCACATGAAAAAATAAATCAGCATGATCAGCTAAGAGCTTTCTAAAAAAATAGAGTATAGTGGAAAGACAGAAGGGGTTAACCCTATCAGGTATTAAAGCACAATGTAGAAATGCATAGATCAAAGTCAAAATTCTAGAAATAGCCTTCACACAATTCTGGAATCTACTATATGAATTATGGTACATTTAAAAACCAGTGGGAAGAAAAGATGGATGATTACACAAACTGGTGGGGAAACTGGAATGCCAGGTGGTTGGGGGGAGCCATATATTTTTTACTAGAGGCAATATTTAGCTTCTTGGAAAAAAATCTCTACCAAAAAAAATCTTTACCTATAATCTATATAGGTAAAACTTGTATATGTTATACTTACGTATGTTATATTTTATGTACTTACATATGTTATGTTTTATATTTTGTGTAAGTTCAAAGCATTTGAACCATATACCATATTACATTTGCCCCAAGAACTAGAACTATTTTAACGTTGGGACAAAGATGTAACCCTATATTTGCAGCATCAGATACGGAGCAAACTTGCGTGATCTGATGTTTGGATAGTTTTTTTTTCTTTCATTTTCTACTCTATAAATTTATCAGTCAGGTTGTTTGTATAATTTCTGTTTTGGTTGTAAAAAAATGCAGTAGAAGAAGGAATATATGACTTCTATTTGCAAGGTCTTTTTCAGAAGTAGAATTTGATGATGTGGAGAACTTACTTGTAATAAATAATCTTATTGAATATGTTAGTCACTATATTTTCTCTCCCTTATATTGATTTGCAATAAATATTGATTTGCAAAGTTTGGAACATTGAATGTGCTACATAAATATATTGATTGGGCAAATGAGATTTATATACCCCTGAATCTTCAAACAATCTGTGAAATAATTATAATAGTGGTTTTCCTCATTAAACTGTACTTCAACATAGTGTCACTTATTTCTTTCTGTACATTATCTATACATTAAATTTGGACTTGATTAAATAATATATTATAAACAATAAAAGCTAATTACAACAGTTTAATAATTAAAACTGCATGATAAAATTAAACAAAAAATGTGTTTCACACGCTAAATTCAGTAAGTGGTTGTTTAAAAAATGCATAGAAATCAATGATCTTCTCACATAGAAGCAAACACCAGTAGCCTCTAAGGCCCAGATATATCAATGAATTGAATCAGGAGCAAACTCATCTGCTTCTAACTAATCTTTACATGGGATTCCTCAGTATATCCTCCGAGGTTCTTAAATGGTTTGGCTGTAAAAGAAGATTTGCAAATTATCATATTGCTGAAGAAATAGAAATTTGAAATCTAAGCCATTTTTCCTTTAACAAAAGAACCCTTGCAACATCTTCATGAAACCTTTAAGGATTCACAAGCTGAAGGTTGGCGAATGCTGCACTAAACTAAACAACTACCAGTGTTTTGTTCACCATTGTGTTTCTAGAGCTTAGCCTAGAGGATTGAATAAACGCATAAAGAATACATGATTACTGAAGTAGGAAATAAGGGAAAGAAGCTTGCCAGCATGACTTGACACACAATAAGCTCCAATTACTTTCAAATTAAATGGCCTAATAAACATTAAGTTGTCCTAAGTAGAATTTTACTATCAGTTATATAACCTTAAATATTAACATGTTCCTAATGATTCTCTTTATAGGTTCTAAATTCTCAGGGTAGTAATGAAGCAAATGATGCACTAAACTTTGAAGGAATTTGCTGAATGGCATAAAGCTTGTGCGTGACAGTAGCAGAACTGAGACCCAAGTTTTCATAATGTATTTTAATCATTTTTATACATTTTAATGACAGTTATTAAACAGATATTTTGAAAAATAAATACATTTTATATAGACACAGCTTACACTATCTCAGAGTTTCAGTTCGTATCTACTTTTATTATTTTCCTTCTCATTATCTTTTCTTTTCTGCTTCCTTTTCTCAAACTATATATCAAAACAATTAAAGTTAAAATGCATACCAATATAGTAGCACATTTCTCCCAAACATTGATTCATAATATTGATTATGTTTCAAAGTCTTCATACTTTAAGGAATCAAAAAGTAGAAAAGGAGTTTTGTTTTTTTTTCTGTATCCCCAGTTGTGTTGCATGATGGATATAGTGTCATACTTTATCGATTGATGAAGGCCTTAACAAGAACTTATATTATGCTTTGATAATATGTATTTTAAATAATTAACCTGAAATTATGTATTACATGTCTTTAAGTTATTTACTGAACATTGTTTATGTTTGAGTAAAATGTGCTTTCTATACTTTATAACAGAGAGACTATTCCAAAGAGAAAGAAGTGGGATATCGATACCTCTGTTAAAAAGCTAATTTTCAGAAGTAGCATGAACTAATGCCTAAAATACTTTCAGATAGGATTCTGTATTTTTCTCCTGGGATTTTCTTAATACATGTGGCATGATCTTTATAAATAACAAAAATATCTGAAAGAAATTTCCAGAACTTGAGCATGAGAGAATGAGTCAATTAATGACAAGTAAAGGAAATAAAAGGTTATAAAACAACTTCCAAATTGTTCATAAAATTCCTTCACTTTTCTTTTTTATAATTAGAAAACTGGATATTGTCCCTAATAGAATTACAAGTCCAAAATTAATGGAAATGTTGATAGATCTCACAATTAGGCCAACTGAAATAGTAATTTCAGCTGTAAGCCTTATTGATGGACCTTAATTTTTCAAATACATATTGCTTTAAAATATATTAAATTGTACAAGTTTATCAGTGTTAGAAAAACAGTTGCCCATGTAAGATTAGACTATGGCCCACAAGCAAATCTATTATAATTGACAGTTAAAAATGCACTAATTTTCTTTAATCTTTGCATAACATTTCTGTTCTTCAATACTGAAGGAACTAATTCTGTTTATTTTATAAAAGTAACTATAATTTGCACATGGTTTTCATGAGGAAACAGTAATATACTGTATTTTGTAAACCGTGCCAACCACATACTATCTGGTGAATTCATTCTCCTTTCATGCTCTGGTCGTGCACATATTCATCCATTTAGTAGACTATATTAAAGATATGACTATTTTAAGTGTTCACATATTTAAAATGTGAATAGGTAACCACAACATTTCAAATCAGTAAGGAATTCATATCTAAAATATGCAAGAAATTCTTCCAAATAACATGAAAAATATAATTATCTGTAATCAGATAAATGCAAGTTTTAAAATGTGTTTTCATCAGCAGTGTATGAGTGGTCTATTTTCTCTGCATCCTCACCAGCATTTCATGGTGTTACTGTTTATTTTTCAGCTGTTCTGACAGTTAAGTAGTGACACTCAAAGTAGTCTCAATTAGCATTTTCCTTAAACTAATGACGTTTAACATCTTTTCATGTATTTGTTTGCTATCCATATAGCTGCTTAGGTAAAATATCTCTTCCTCAGTAGTGTTTTGTTGTATCCAGTATATAAATTTTGTATACAGTTTGTGAAATTTACATCTAAGTGTTTTTATTTTTAAGAAATGACAGATGAAATTGTATTTTTCATTTCAGTTTCCACATGTTGATTGCTAGTATATAGAAATATATTTTGTATGTTGATCTTATATTCTATGAACATGCTGAACTCACTTATTAATTCTAAGAGAGTTTCTTAGAGATCCCTAGGGTTTTTCTAAGCAGAAAATACTGTTATCTGAAAATAGGAACAGTTTATTTCTTCCTTCCAAGTATACATGTCTTTTGTTTCCTTTTTTCCCTTATTGCACTGACTAGACTTTGAGTATTATGTTGAGTAGCAGAGATGAGAGTGGAAAATTATGCCTTCTTTCTGATTTTATAAGGAAAGCATTCTGTCTTTCACCAAGCATAATGAGAATTCTGGGGTTTTGTAGATTTTCTTTATAAGTTGGGGAAATTCCCCTCTTCCTAGTTTCTGAAAAGTTATGAATGGGTATTGGATTTTGTTGAACATACATTTCTGCATAAATTAATATGATCATATATTTTTCTTCTAACGCTGTTATCGTGGATTGTGATAACTAATTTTCAAATATTGAATCAGCCTTGTATACATTTGATCATGATATATAATTATTTTCAAATATTTTGAATTCGACTTAATATTTTGTTTGAAAAAATTTACACTATATTAATGAAGGATATTGGCCGATAATTTGCGTCCTTCCTTTCCTCCTCCCTCTCTCCCTCCCTCCCTCCCTCCCTCCATCCATCTCTCTCTCTCTTAAATTATTTTCTTTTTGGTACTGCCTTTGTCTGGCTTTTGTGTCACTGTGATGCAGGCTTCAGAGAATGAGTTGAGTGGTGTTTACTTCATTTTTTCTCGAAGAGAATCTGTAGAATTGATGTTAATTCTTCTTTAAATATTTGATAGAATTCTCCAATGAAAGCATCAAGACCTGACAATTTATTTTTCCAGAGGTGTCAAAGTATGAGTTCAGTGTCTTTAGTAGTTAAGGGGTTATTGAAATTATTTATTTCATATTTAATGTTTGTTGAAGTAGTTCTTACTTTCTGACTAAATCAAAGTGTGAAATTTGTGTGTGTAGCACTGTTTATAGTATTACCTTATTATCCTTCTGGTGTCTGCAGAGTCTGTAATCATATCTCGTTTCATTCCTAATATTAATAGTATGTCTTCTCTTTTTTCCCCCCTTAGGTGTCTTGCTAGAATTTTGAAAATTTTATTAATCTTTTCAAAGAACCAGCTCTTGTTCTATTAATTTTCTTCTTAGTTTTTCTTTTCAGGTTTCATTGCAGTCTCTGGTCTTATTTTTATTTTTTCCTTCTACTTCACTTTGATTTTTGTTCTACTTACTCTAGTTTCTTCTGATAGAAATTTAAATTATTTATTTGAGACCTTCCCTCTTTGCTAATATAAGGATTTAGAGCCATGCATTTCCAATTCAATACTGATTTATTTGTGTTCCACATATTTTAATATATTGAAATTTTCATTTTCATTCAGTTTAGTTATTTTAAAAATTTCTCTCAATGCTTTTCTTTAACCAAGGGATTATTTAGACGTGTGTAATTTAGTTTCCAATTATTTGAAAAGTTTCCTGTTTTCCTTCTGTTATTTCTCGTTTGATTCATTGCGGTCAGAGGATGCACTCTGTAGGATTTTAATTCTTTTAACATTATTGAGGTTTGTTTTACAGCCCAGGATATGGCCTATCTTGGTATAACTTTTGTGGTCACTTGAAAAGAATGCCTATTCAGTTGTTGTTGGATGGAATGTTCTATAAATCTTGATTAGGTACTGTTGGTTGATGGGGGGATTGATATCTTTGCTGATTTTCTATCTAGTTGTTCTTTCAGTTGTTGAAAAAGGGCTGTTGAAGTCTCCAACAATTTGAATTTTGCAGTTTTTATGTGTTCTGTCAATTTTTGCTTCACATGATTTGTAGCTGTTTTGTTATTCTAGATGCATAACATTTAGAATTGCTGTGTCTTCTAGATTGGTTGAATCTCTATGTCTCTAGTAATTTTCTTTGCTCTGAAGTCTAATTTATCAGATATTAATATAACTACTCTTGCTTTCTTTTGACAATATTTCCATGGTATGTATATGTGTGTGTGTTCTTTTATTTTCATACTACCTATGTTATTATATTTGAAGTGGGCTTCTTGTATACAGCATCTAGTTGGTTTATTTTATTAATATACTCTGCTAATCTCCTTCTTTTAATTGATATGTGTAGACCTTTTACTTCTCATCCAATTATTAATATGTTAAAGTTTAAATCTGACCTTTTTTTCCCAGTCAATTCTCTCTGTATTTTGTGTCTGCTTTCTTTTCCCTTCTTTCCTGTGGGTTGAATATTTTTTAGAATTCCATTTTTATTTATCTGTAGTGTTTTTGAGTATCTCTTTTAATACATTTTTTTTGGTGGTTGAGATCTATCTATCTTTCTCTACACACACACACACACACACACACACACACACACATACATACATAGTCTTAATATTTTAATAAGAAGCTTAAGAATCTAAATGTTAGAATGTCAAGTGCAATGACATTTGTGTGAAGCAAGAATCATTTCAATTCCATGGAATTATAGTAATTTCAAAACTAGTAATTTCTAGAAATAATTAGTATTGTAAGCATCCGCGTGTAACAACTCTAAACACAAATCTGCTTAGAGTACCTGTACTTCAGTTTCCCATTTCTGTGGTGCTCAGGGGTTAAAATGAATTTTGATCCACAGTGGCTTAGAGAGTCTTTGGCTTGAGATTGTCTTTAAGATTGAAAGTGTTAACAAAAGAAATATTCCACAAGAGTGATCTATAAGTCTGTAAACCCTCCCATGGCTACAGAATCTCATCTAATGGTACCCCTTGACTACCTAACAATCTGAAATACCAGTTCCCGTTGCTGCTGCTCTTGCCATGTATCTGTTCTAAAACCTGCAGACTGGCTGCTTCCATTGTGCCATCCAACTGCACGCGCATGTCTGAGGTTGATATACGAGATTGAATTGCCCGCGTTTATCACAGCTTGGTTTTCCAGCCTTAGTCCCCTCCACTCGCTATCACTCTGTGGCAGAAAATACTTCCATTAGCTCAGCTTTGGGAACTTGTCCCTGCCCTACCAAAGCCCACATCAGTCATGTGCCATGTTGGTGATTCTTTTATTCCAACTCCCTAGCTACAATCAAAAAGAAAATCAAGTTAATTCTCTGCTTTCTTTGCCATAAATGTTTCATCAAATCACAGAGCTTGAGGGGTTGATATATGTAAACTAATAGAACTGGTACCACTTCTTATGAGCCCTTATACTTCTAAAAACATCTTTCTCCCTACACTCCCAGCTCTTTCGTTCCTCTGAGTTTGTTTTGCACATTTAACTTCAATCTTTCTGCTTTTTCTTAAAACTTTACCTCCACTTTTATTCAATAAATAATTCATATTACTACGTTAATCTATTCATTCACTCATTGTAAAAATAATTCCTTCAATGAAAGCATTATGTAGTACTGAAGACAGAATAGGAACACTCGTTTTAAGATTTTTTTTTTTTATTAATAATGAAAAAGAAGGAGATAGCAATTTGCACATTGTAGGCACTTGGTATATCAGGTAGACTTTGCCTGGAATAATACACCTTAAAATAGTACTTCTCAAACTTTACTGTCAGGGATGTTGTTAAATGCAAATTCATGTTCATTAGGAATGACATAGGGCATGAGACTTGCCATCTCTAGAAAGCCAGGCAGAGTGCTACAATTGGAGTGGGATGGTCTTAGGTAGTTTCAGTTGAATATATCATCTTTGGGCAATCTGTGTTAGTGGTCTTTTTTTACATTAATAACAACACTTGAAAATAATATAAACCAAGTTAAAACACGAACCTGGAAGAAGAGTACACTGTGCATAAAAATGGATAAATCTTTATTTTGTTTTTAATTGTATCACCACCATTATTTCTTTTATTTTACTTTCTAATTAGTTCCACACAACTTGAATTGAGAATTCATAGCTTTGCCTACTCCAGATTCATTTATCAGAAAATGACTAATATGACACAATTTGATTAAGTAATAGTCATTCTCTTGAAGTTTTTCTCTAAGATATTTCACTTAAAATTTTTAAAAAGATATGAATATATTCTGATTTACCTTAAGTACTTTATGTGCATTGACTTTTTTAAAAGGAACTTCAAATTATTTTGTGTAAAGATAAGATGTTGAAATTCAATTTTTTAGACCATTCAAGTATTAATATTCTTACTTGTCTAATGACCTATTACTTTTTAGAGCATTTATCATTATTTTAGTAACTTCTATAATTTTCTTCATAATATTTGATTGAATAACAAAACTATAACTCATTATCTGTTTAAGGTTTATAAAAAAAAGAAAACTTCAGATTTCCTAATGGCACTGCACCCTTAATTACACTTCAAAAATGACTAGCCCACTTAGAAATACTAGTAAAACATATTGAATATGCCTTTGCAATCTATTGATCTAAAGGAGAAAATTACTCTTTATATTCAATAGCTCTGCAGCTTGCTGTAAATGGAATTAGATATGGACTTATTTTAAATATATATATGTTTAAAGTTATTTGCAAGATTCAAATAGCATAAGAATTTAGTTTCATAGAAGAAACTAAAATTACCACCACGCCCTCACACTTCAAAATCTTGCATGACACCTACTTTTCAGGTAGATTACGCCCTTCAGAAGCTGAATTTTTATTGCTATTATTCTGGCTACTTTCAATATCAGCCAGGCAGCAAAGGTTTACTAATTTTTTACCACTAGTAATTCTACTCCTAATACTACTCTAGGTGGTAGATTTATGAAATGCAGTCACATAATAGTAACTTTTTAAATACAGACACTTACTCAAGTAGTCCACTTTGGGATGCTATCCATTGATTCCATAAAGCTTTGTAATCCACTTTTTTAAAAATTACTTTTAGATGCCACACGGGTCCAAGCTATAGCTTTGGTGTAGTTCATTCAGATCTTCAAGTATAGTTACCTTCTTACAAAATTGTTTTATTATAATGTAAATAGTTAAGTATAACCCCTCAGTTTTCTAGATCTTGTTATATAATGGTGTCTTGATGGGCTTTAGAATTTTGTTGCAGTTTCAAATAATAAAGAAATGAGCAGTTTCTTATTAAAGAAATTTCATTATTCACAGTATTTCTGAAACTTTTCTTTAAGAAATAATCTTAAGGCCATCAAGCAGCAACATAATAAAGTCGGTCTCATTAATCTGTAGTTTCATCTTATCTCTGACCTCAGATATTTCGACTCAACTTACTTGTCATATTAACCCCCATGTTCTAAGAGAAATTACGACATGAGTGCCATATTCTCTAGACCTATATATATATAGACATGAAACTAAAAGCATCAACTCATGAGTCTAAGAGGTTAGATGGAGCTCGGAATCCAGAGGCATATCTCAAGAGTTCATGTAAGTCAGAATTTAGGGAGATTTAATGGGTAAGAAACAATCTAAACAAGGAGAATTTGCCAGTGGAGATAATAGAGATGACCAGAGTTGGGAAAAAAGGATTGGTTTACCCTGAATATAGCTCGTGTTTTTTGCTAGCCATGCCGTTTTTCATATTTTGTGGAGTCCATCTATTTCAACTGCTTTCCATCTTTGCTTATACACATGTTTTATCTTATCCATGAGCGACTGAAATGCCATTACTTCCTCCAGGGACCCTAATTGATTCTTTTACGACACTTATTCTCTCTTTGATTAAATGTTACAAACAGCATACCATCGTATAATAAATACTACTAAAATTTATCATGTGTGTTCTTATTTTCACAGTTGGATTTTGTATTGATTTGTTTTTCAAAACCTCATAACACAGAGCTCAGAAGTAGACACATGGTAGATATTAATTAAAATAATAATTGACACAATATATAAAGAAGTAGTTGAGAGAAATGACTGCAGCCAAATTGCCTGGGTTTGAGTTACAATGTTATCATGTTTTAGATGTTACTTAACCTCTCTCTGGTTAGTTCTTTTATCAGTAGAAATGAAAGTAATGTTACCTTTTAGGTTTGTTGTACTGATTAGTGAGCAAATATGTGCAAGAACTTATTCCAGTTCTGGGAGAATAATGAGTACTCAGTAAATGGTGGCCACTGTTATTCAGCAATAACTTTTGTGTTGATGATCTTTTCATCCTATCACAACTTACTGCTTACTTCATATAAGAATACAGTTAATGACTAGGTAATTTATCTGTAAGATTCTGAGATATTAATTACAACTATGAATAATAATTTTCCTATAAAGAGTAAATATAGAATATTCAAATAATGCTCTGACATTTTGGTTCAGATACACTTCATTTCAACATTACCTAAGTTAATTTTCTCAGTAAGTCCTCTTTATTTAAACAATATTAGTTTTACATGAGCTCTGTGAGCCTCTTCTCTGTCATCCGTATACCGTGCTTAGGACTAGCTTTTTGCCCTTGAGTATCAATGGTCTGCTGCCAGATTGCCCTTCTCGAGCACAGAATAGAACAAATGGTCGTCTTAAGTGAGTCAGCGAATCAGCAGCACTCTTGGGAAGAGGGTAATGATTGACATATACTTTCATCAGGCATGGAATAATTAGAGGCCAGCTGAGCGTGGTCTCAGATGTGTTACCAGGTACTCACGTCTGATCTCACGTAGGGATGCTCTCGTACCTTTGACTTTAGATTTGTATACCCAGCCACAGAGAAGCCGCTGCCAAGTATAACAGTTGATGGTGTGGAAATGTACAATGTCTTTGTGCCTTAGATACATGAGCAGGGTAAGAAGATTATACATCTAAAATCAGATTATTTGAAGGAAACTGTAGCTGGTTGAGTATTATTAATACATGCAGATTTTCAGGAGTCACAGAATACTTTAATCCAGTGTGTGTGTGTGTGTGTGTGTGTGTGTGTGTGTGTGTATGTGTGTGTGTGTGTGTGTGTGTTTGTGTGTGTGTTTGCTTGTTAGTTTTTTAAACTAGAATTCTCTTAACTGAAGGAAGAGGGAAAAACACTTTTTTTTTCAAATAACTGTCTATGAATCAGCTATATATAATCAGAAAAACAAACAGTGATGCAAAATTGGGAACAGATGCTAGTCAATACATAAGGGATGCACTGTGCAGTGTGATTGCTTGAACAACCCAAGTAATTGATAGAAATACATTCAAACACTGCTTTGTGTTTGGCAGAAACCAAAATAAATCAAAAGAGGAGAAAAAGGCATTTTTGATTGAGGGATAATAATTTTCCCAGATTATGTAGAAAATTGTATAATTTTACATAATATACAGTGGCCTTTGTGTAACTTTAGAATGCACTATATTGATAAAATCGGAATGTATGACTGTTAGCCATTCTGAAGTAGCTGAATCATTCTTCATTTGAGTTAAGCCTTTTAAAGAAATCTGTATATAATGTATGTATATTTTTAAATGATTAAATAGCTAGAAATAATATTTAATAATGACACTCTTCCCTGGCAACATTATGCTATATAAGTTATGAATTAATTGTTTATAGTTGTAAGTCTAAGTGTATATTTTAGCTTAATATTTTACGTAGCAGCATTCTGTGTAAATATCTTTTGATCATCAAAACTCAGCTTAATGAAGTGTCTGGTTGAAGCACGGGGCGGCGTGCAGCTCTGTATGAGAAATCGAACCACCTTTTTAGTTTCCTCAAACTGGGTTCTGGGTATTATCAACACTGGGATTCTGGGTATTATCAACACTAGTTTATTAATCAAAACTTCATAAACATAGTATCTTCTCTAAACCAGAGAAGTTCCTTTGTCCATTAAAAAAAAGGGACTAATAATAAGGTGAACAATCTGAAATTACCATTTTGTACTTCAGAATGACCAAACAGCAGCAAATTCATGTGTTTTAAATCTTTAACTTTCCAGTTTTAGTGAGAATATAAGCTTGATACATTAGTAATGCTTTCAAATGTTAGTTTTATTCATTTCAGCATTTCTTTAATAGTAAAAGACTATGAACATTCAATATCTACCAGAGAAAATTGTCTAATTAAATTATGATATCTAAGCTAAGCCTCAAACTAGTAATAATAGTAATAAAATAAACCAAAAATATAGAGTTAAGTAAAAAGAGAAAGTTAAGCTTAGTTGTTTTTTTTTTACATTTTGTATTATAATGAACTAAAAATATATACTCCTATTTTTACTTGTATTGATATAAAATAATCTCTGGAAGCATAAACAGCAATAATGGAGCTTCTGTTATGTAGAGGATTGGAACTTGTTCCATGGTGGCAAGAACGAAGTCTTTCTTTTCTTGCTGTATAATGTTTCAGTTTTAATAATCTTGAAGCACTTGGATGCATTCAGAAATTAAAAATAAAAACCATAGATAAAGTTCATTGCCTTTCTTTTCCTCATGGTCACTTCCCTTTTACCCAATCTTTTACATCACTGTAGTTGCACTAATAGTAATACAACTTTTCCTGATACAGGTTTCAAGTACTTTAGACTTCCCTTTAATCGTGTAGCTTCTTCTAATATTTAGATTTCCAAAATGGCAACATATATAAGAATTCATGGAAAACTCCATCAATGGCTCATCCCATTCCAAGACACAACAGAAGTAGCCCGGTTTACTTGTTAATCTTTCATCCATTTAAATTCCTTCAGATTTCTCCCTTCTGCTTTTTTCTCCTTTGTATAGCAATATCAAACTTTTCAAGAGAGAAACACCCATTGGGAGTGTCTCATCAGCAGTTTAATGAAGCATCCACAATGAGAGGTATCAGACCACATCCACATGCGTGGGTCCTTTTTCATGCCTAGTCTACAGCTCGTCGTTTTGGCTCAGGCATCAATCCATAGAAGAGTAAATTGTGGCCACAATAACATGGCGGCATTGCATCAGACATGGCAAAATTACACAAAAAATTCTCCTGTGAATATTTTTCCAGATTGGAGCTCTGGGCATAGCAAAATTTTAGTGTGTCTGTGAATATCAGTTACACAAACATCAAACTTACCTTGTAGAGTCTATGTGAATTTTCCCACAGCTTGAGTGGCTACATCACGTGGACCTTCAAGACAATGATAAACCATTTATTGATGAGGAGGTATTGAAGCGTTTGAAGAGCATAATGATATAATGTGATTTACATTTTTTAATGAACCTCTGACTCTCCACAGAGAACAAAATTTGGCGGGGGAAGAATGGAATTGAGAAGACTGGTGATAAAGTTCTTCCCCAGGGACAGCAATGGGGAGGAGATCAGCCTAAATCGTTTACTTACTGACTAGGTTGATAACTGTTCTTAAAGTTGAGGTTTGAAACATAAAAGTAGGAGCAGTTTTGATACAGTTTACGGGATAAATTTGGACTGTGTTTTTTGCTTATGTACATCCAAGTTGTATTATAGTAATAATATTTTGTTACATGAGAGAGAAAATTCATATGAAGATATAAATTTATGTATCACCACAGTTAAAAAGAATATAAGTACTCTTTTAAAAATACATATTTAATCCTAATATAACATCAAACTTAAATTATTACTTTAAATACTATTTTTTAAAACAAACAGAAAAATTTTTTTTACTTTATTCCCCAATTCAAAGCCAAGTGCAATCAGACTGTGCCATCGCAATTGTAGAAGTGCTCGTATGGTAATATTGATGAATTGCAGGAGGTCGAGTGTGGACTAGCGAAAGCGTCGTAATCTTCTAGGGCATGAGATGACTGCTGCTGGGTATGGGGTTTCCCACACAATCCTGTGAATATACTAATACACATTGAATTGTGCAGTTTAAATGGGTGCTTTGTGTAATATGTTAATTACATCCCAATAAGCTGTTAAGAAATGGAACACAGCAGGTACTCTAGAGTCAGACTAGAGTGGCCAAATCATTATACGTCTCCATAAATCTTTAGTTTCGTCTCTAAAATTGGAACAACATTCTTCAAATTAACTATACAAATAATACATGATAAAGATAATTATAGAGCACTGAGAGAAGCGCCTGGCCTATGACACTCAATCATTATTAGTTATTATAGATATCTGTTAACCTTTGGATGTGAGGTTCCATATTCGAAAGTTTCTATGGAAAGAGAAAGAAAACCTCTCTAAGAGAAATATCAGACTCATATTTGAATAAGTTGTTGGTAGAGTGTAACACAAACTGGCAAAAGCGAGGTTATTGGAGTCTATACTTACAGTTCCATTGTGTTATGCATCTATTTGTTCATTTAAGTAAAAAAGTAAAACAGACTGAAGAACATCTGTATGGATGAAACACATACACACCAAAAAGGTCAGTAAGAAAGTGCGTTGGAATGACACTGGGTTGAACTGCAGGGGCCAGAGTCAGCCACATCTAAGGCTTTAAATTTTATCCTAAGTACAAAAGTCGTCTGAGGAGGAATAGATTTCAGAGAATACTCTGTGGCCAAGGTCTGCTGTAAACACGATTTGATTAATCAAATAAGGTATAGAAAATGGGGTCATTGACAAAATGATATAAATAAATCTGAGTTGATATGAAGATATAGAAAATGTTTTATAAGGGGAGGAAGCCTGTTCAGAGGTTTAGTAAAGGTTAAGTGTTAAGCAGATGCATATGTGTGTATTGTATGTTTATTTCTGGAAAGTAAACATATTCAAATTGATTTAGGTGCATTACATGTTTTAAAGGATCTGTAAAATATACCTAAGAATTAGATGATGTTTAAATTTGCGATGTTAATTTAAATCAGTGCTGTGCAACGCTGGCTAAACAGTAAATTGCTTGTGAGACTTTCAAAACCAAATAACCATGCCAAGTCTGTTAAATCAAAATTTCTGGGCTTTAGTAATGGATAGAGGTATTTACATTTTTTTTAAGTTTTAAAAGTTTTTATTTTTAGGTTCTCCAAATGATTCTTAAATTAGCCAGGTTTGGGAACCATTGATTCAAGTAATCCAAATGGTAAAGGGCTTTTACATAAAGGAATTTTTAAAATATAATTGTTTTTAATTAATTTATTTATTTCTGGCTGTGTTGGGTCTTCGTTGCTGTGCGCGGGTTTTCTCTAGTTGCGGCGAGCGGGGGCTGCTCTTTGTTGCGGTGCGCGGGCTTCTCATTGCCGTGGCTTCTCTTGTTGCGGAGCACGGGCTCTAGGCGTGCGGGCTTCAGTAGTTGTGGCACGCGGGCTCAATAGTTGTGGCTCACGGGCTCTAGAACGCAGGCTCAGTGCTTGTGGTGCACGGGCTTAGTTGCTCCCCGGCATGTGGGATCTTCCCGGACCAGGGCTGGAACCCGTGTCCCCTGCATTGGCAGGCGGATTCTTAACCACTACTCCACCAGAGAAGTCCATAGAGGAATTTTTTTAATTGGTAAAAATGGAAGCTATGATGGCTTACTATTAAACACAGCCCATATTTTAAGATAATATCTTTATTTAGTAAGAATACTATTTCAGAATTAGAATGAGTTTAAATAAATGAATATTTGATTTATCTTTGTTTTAAGCCTATTAATTCAAGAAATTCAGATTTATTTAAAATCTATAATTTCTTGATTACTAACAAGAAAAGATTGGATCTTTGGGCACACCCAAAGATCATTGTGATATTAGTAATCATTGTGATATTAGTAATCAGGTCAAAAATTGGCATCATTGTGATATTAGTAATCAGGTCAAAAATTGGCAAAGTTTAATAAGGTTGCTGATCATGGGGAAATGTATAGCATTGATAAAATGCATTGAGGGAAATGGTGAATGCTAATATACTGGTCTGTGTTCCACACTATGAAATATGTGCATATTTAATAGCCAATTATGCATATTGTTAAAGATTATTTTACTGGCAAGTGATGGAAACTCAACTCAAACAGCTTCAGCAAAAAGGAATTTTATGTTAAGTACTGAGTATGCACATGTCACAGGATCAAAGAAATAACTCAGGTTTGATCTGTTGGTTGTTTTGACTTTATTTTGCCAACAAATTCTGTCTCTAAATGGTTCAAAGTGCAGTTTTACATCAGCAGAAAGAAAAAAATTTCCCAATGTTTATATAGTAGTTCTGGATTTTTTTTAAACTGCTACTACTTGGTCATTTGTCCATCCATCAGGAAGACAGGCTTGATATATAGATCAGCCTGAGCCAGATGTCTATTGCTGTGTGTTTTCTGTAACTAGAATAAAGAAGTTGGGAAATTTTACATGCAGAGGAAAAATAAGCTACCACAGTTCACCCTACAATGATTAAAAAAATAGTATAAGTATTGAGGTAACCATCTCTTCATTTTATCAATAACCTATCTTGAAAAATCAATGCCCATTTCTTTCTTTTTGAGTTATGTTACTATAAACAGTAAATCTGTATTTCCCCTAAAGGCCCACCAATGTTTAGTGCTACACAATGTTAAATTTATTTTGGATTGTGTGGTACCAAATTGAAACTACTGATGAGTTAGTTAGATAATAGTAATTCTTCCATTCCCTTAAATCAGTAGTTTTCAAACTTGCTTCTAACAAGTTCCCAAGTGTTGATGAGGATGCTGGTCTGGAGGTCACATTTTAAGAACTACTCTCCCTGCGATCTATAAATTACACAAGTATAAAAAGAAATGTTTCTATTCAAAATTTTATTTCAACCTTATGAACACCATGGTTATTAGGAAATATATAAAATACTTTATGTTGAACAAATCTTGATAATATCTTATAGAAGATAACATAGCATTTATGAAATACTGAGAGTTATGGCAAGATGTGATATGTAACATAAAATCCAACTCAAACTGGCCTTGACAAAAACTGCCTTTATTGATTCAAGTAATGAAAAATCCAAGGATGGTGCCGGCTTCAGTCAAGACTAAATCTAATGACTCAGATGATGTCAGCAAGGTCACAGTTCTTTCTTTTTCTGTACCTTTGCTCTATGGGCTTCGTTCTCAGGTGATGATGAGAGCCTTTTACTCACCCAGCCAACACGGACAGCTCCAGGCACTCCACTATTGGTCCAGAAGAGTGGTGGAAGCCGCAGCTTCTCATTTTGGACCATGGCATGCGAGAGAGTAGAGCATGTACTTTATTTTCCCACTGGCTATAGCAATATCTGCTCACGCCTCACTGGCTCTGCTTGATTGTCATGCCTAACCACCTAGGCTAAGAAGATGGAATACACAGATTCCCTTAAGGACATCAAAGGCCCATTCTGTAGCCAAGATTGGGGACAGTTGTCCTTAAACATAATGAGTCCAGAGAAAGAGAATTACTTCCTCTAGAAGAAAATTAAGATACTAGTTTATTAAAAGAAGTGTGACTAGTGTGACTCAAGATTGAGGAGGAAAGGAATTCAGGTCTACTGTGCTAGTTAATCAATATCAGATATATCATCTTTATGAATAGACTTTTCTAATTTTATACATTAACAAATACATTCTAACATGTTCTTATACATGAAAAAGAGGAAAACAAATACATTCTAACATGTTCTTATACATGAAAAAGAGGAAAACAAAATAAGTTTATAAGTTGGTAAATTCAATTTGCAATTATATTCCATTTTAATTATTATTGGAGGAGTGATTCCAAATTTTATGAATAACCTCAGAATTTTATAAAAATGCAGGTTTTTGGTTTCTACACACAAAGATTCTTTTTTTTTTTTTTTTTTTTGTGGTACGCGGGCCTCTCACTGTTGTGGCCTCTCCCATTGTGGAGCACAGGCTCCGGACGCGCAGGCTCAGCGGCCATGGCTCACGGGCCCAGCCGCTCCGCGGCATGTGGGATCCTCCCAGACCGGGACACGAACCCGTGTTCCCTGCATCGGCAGGTGGACTCTCAACCACTGCGCTACCAGGGAAGCCCCACACAAAGATTCTTATTCACAAAGAATATGGTGGTTCTTCATTCTTGACTTTTAACAAATCTCACAAGTGAGTCTCCCATTCAATTGATTCCCCTAAAATACTGTGAAAGTTTTAAAATTCAATATTTATCTTCAGGTTCAGAATTTTAAGTGCAAAATGCAGGTAGAAAAACATGTGGTATATACATTATACTGTTTTTATTTCAAGGGAGAGAACACAAACTCAAATTCACAGGAACAGGAAAAAGGACATTTTAGGCTTAAGGGAAGAGGATTAAAATAATCTCTGTAGGATCAATATCTTCTCAGGCTCTTTGTGGTCTCCCACTGCTTTAGACTGTCCACTTATGGACATAAGTTGGCTACAGCCTCAGAATTTACCATGTCACCCCACCAAATCCATGAAAGAGAGAAAAATGCAATGTAGCAGAAACTCTAACAGAGGTGTCCAGTATTTCCTTCTTAGGCCATGTGTTTATTCCTGAATGAAACATATTTGCTAGAAGAATGAAATATATAGAATGGCCAATCAGAGCTAATGATGGTGTCAATTTACCCCCAACCACACAGGTTGGATGGAGGAGTTGTGATTTTTCAAGTGAAAATCAGAAAGCTGTGCTTGGAAGAATGGGGAGATGCATGTTGTGAACAAAGTTAACTTGATAGAGGGTAATATGGTATATTTAGTTTCTATTGCTGACATTAAAAATTACCACAAACTTTGTGGCTTAAGTCAACACAACTTCATTGTATCACAGTTCTGTAGATCAGAAGACTGAAATAGTTCTCACTTAGCTAAAATCAAGGCGTTGATTGGGCTGCTGCATTCCTTTCTGAAAGCTTTGGGGAAAGGGACTTTGTTTCCTTGCTCATTCAGTGGTGGGCAGAATTCAGTTTCTTGCTGCTGTAAGACTGAGGTCCCCATATTCTTTCTGACTTTCAGCGTAGCCCATTCCCAGCTTCTGGGGGCTGCCATCATTTCTTGACTCAAGATTCTGTTTCTTCATCTTCCAAGCCAACAACAGATATCTCATGCTTTGCGTCTATTCTGCATTTTCCTCTGTCTTTTCTCTCCCTAACTTTATCTGGGAATGATTCTTTGCCTTTAAGGATTCATGAGATAAGCCAGGTAAAGTCTCCTCATCTCACCATGTCTACTTTAATCACAGCTGCAAAGTCCTTTTTCTCTGTAATGTAGCATAGTTACAGGTTTTGTAAATTAGAGAATAGACTTTTCTGGGAGGGGAGAGTCATCATTCAATCTCCCAAACATTGAATATTGTTGTAAACCAAACCTCTATGCTTTGCTTTCCAACGTTGTTTCGCTAACTTTACAAATGTAAATTTGAGGTTTATTGTTAAGTCAGAAACTGAAGATCTTACTACTTGCAAGGTAACAAGTACCCTGTTACAGCATGAAATATATGTATATAGTGCGGTAACACTACAAATATATTTGTGTGTGTTACAGAAAGACACAAAAATTTTAAAACAAAGAAATAGGCCTTTTATTATTCACAGCAGAAACAGCAACCAGAGCAACATCTTGCTCTGATGATGGCTGGACATTACCTGTGTGCACAGTGGAAGAACCCCCAAATTAGGAAGTGCTGAGCTTTTATGGGGCTGCTGGCATAGCTTCCCATTCTTTCCTCCATAGAGAGAGATTACACAGTACCCTTAAGTATAAGTAAGTCTTCTTTGGGAGTAAAGAGGGAAGATATCTTAGGCTTATTACTATGGAATGTAAGCAGATGTGTCTGAAGAGTGGAAAGATAGGACTTGAGCTTTAACACCATGGTATGCCCCCCGGGAGTATCTCTAGTTCTCCCTGGGGCATGTACTAACTGTAGCTTCCAAGACATATATGCTATTCAAACATATCCTTTGTTCAGAAGCCCAAATCATGCAAACAACCCCATAAATCTATAGAGGATTTATCTCCCAACAGTGATATTCTCGTTTTAATAATTCTGTTTTTGAATCAAAACCAGACTATTCAAATCTTTAAATATAAGTAAAACTTCTAGTGGAGGAAGTGTTTTATCTTTATTAAATATAGATAAGCTTATAGGTGGACATATGTTATTTCTTTGAACATCATAATTAATAATTGAGTATGTATATTAGGTATTATAAATCAGACTCTCTCTAGCTACATTCTTTATGACATAGTTAAGAATAGGTCAAATGTTGCAGTTTTTAGGATGTGGCAGTGAAAAGAATGGTGTAAGTTAGTGATAACCAAAACTGTTACATCTTCCAAACCTCAGTTAACACAACTTGTTTTCTGTGATTTAGTTATGAAGCATCAAGTAAAAAAAATATTTAAAGAAGTGTATTTTTAATCTATATATATATATCAAAATTTATTTTTAAGAAGTATCCAGAAAGATACTCATGCCTATTTTTAGATAGTGTCTCATCTCTTTTGAGATGTGGAGTAAAAAGTAATTAATTTTTCATCTATATAAGCTAAGAATAAAGGAAATTTTCAATCCATTGTAAAATGGCTTCTTACATCTTTTTTTATATTGCAGTGTAAAGATTTTAACATTGAATTTACCCTCAATAATATCTCAGCCGTTTTCCCTTTGTGATCACTAAACTGTTGCTTTACCTTAAGATTTTATCATTATCTACAAAAAATTCCTACTTTTTATGAAGTCTAGAAAATATAGTTATTTTAATTGAGCATATTTAAATTATTATTTTTGATGCATTGGTTTATCTCCTTTAAAAAAGCAGATATAGTGGTTGCTACTGCAAAAAAACTGTGGCCAAATGAACAATAAACTACTTTAAAATAACAGAAGGAGCCAGCAGCTTTTCACATTTAAATACACTCTTTATTCCACACATTGAAATGGCATCTCATTTTTCAGTGAGTCCCAGAACAGCAGGCATATATATACAACTCCATCAAAGCACATGAATCAATAGACTAAACAAGTTACACTGTAGCAGTTTATACATCAAAACCACTTGTCTATTTCTTTGAGCAATATCGTCAAAATCAATATATCCCCCAGTCTACAGCTATTCCCCGAACTATCCTTTCATATTACATATTCTAACAGCTGTAAACAAATTAATAAATTGCTGTGGACTTTTGTTTTCTCTCCTCCTGAATTTTAATTGATTCATATCATGAGAAAATCCATGCAGGCTTGTTATCTTGGCTTTTTCCCCTTTTCTGGCATGAAGATGGATACAGTGAATAAGAGTTTCAACCTCACACTTCACTAACCACTTGTAGTTTTGATGTTAAACTCAGAGTTCTTCTGTTAAACATTTAGTATGCAATTTTCTTCTATCATTGAAACACAAAGCAAAGAGTTTTCTTATCCAGACCATAGTGATGAGCCCTGTAATGCCAGTGAAGCACAAAATGTACAGATGTCGTTAGAAGGCATCCAGTCTATGCCAGCTAATAAAACAGTGATTAGATAACTGACATCTGCATAAGCTAGAACACTCAGGAGGAGTTTATTGCTAAATGTCTTACTTGCATGTTATATTAAGGAAATTACCCTATTGAATTCCTTTTTCCTTTTTATTGGCTTTTTTTTTCTGTATTTATGTGTGTTTTGTGCTCTTATAGTGAAATGTTATTACTTAAATTTGAAATATTATACCTAGAAAACAAACTTCAACCAACCAGCAGTTTAACTGTATTTAATCTTTTGTTGCTGTTAAAAATCATTAAGTTGATTTCAGATGAGGTTCGTATTTGATACAATCCTAGGTATAAAATTATAGATATTGTGTAGTGGTAAACAAGAAAGCATAAAATGTATGGGATTTGGAATTTTGAGGCAACATAGCTATCAACCTGGCCACATGGTGTGACTGATGTTAGCCACAGGTTGTTCAGCTGTTGAGTGATGATAATGATACACAGCTCTTATGGTTATTTTCAAGGTTAAAGATGAAGTATTATACAGTATTTATCATACTATTCAATAACATTTATTTTCTGTACATCCTCAGTTCACCACATTTATTTGCTCAGTAATCAAAAGAGTTGCAGATTTTGTGTGACAAGCATCGAGTGGACAGGAATCTCAAGAAACTTGACGTGGTCACACAATGTCCAACCAAAAAACTTCAGGTCACTTTTCTATTTGTGTTAGGTTATTTAGGGTTAGTTCATCAAGAGGATAAAACAATTATAAATGCACACATTGGGACACCTAAATATATAAAGCAGATATTAACAGACCTGAAGGGAGAAATAAACAGCAATAATACTAGGAGACTCTCAACAACTGACAGATCATTCAGACAGAAAATCAGTAATGAAGTAGTGGATTTGACAGCATTATAGAATCAAAGGGACCTAACATGTACAGAATATTCCATCCAACACAGCAAAATGCATATTTCTTTCAAGGGCACACAAACGTTCTGCAGGGTAGATCATATGTTAGGCCACAAAACAAATCTTAACAAATTTGAGAAAACTGAAATTATATCAGAAATCTTTTCCAACTACAATGGCATGAAACTAGAAATCAATAACAGGAGAAAACTTTGGAAATTCACAAATATGGGAAATTAAACAACACATTCTTGAACAGTAAATGTGTCAAGAAGCAATCAAAGGGAAAACAAAATATACCTTGAGAGAAATGAAACTAGAAACACAACATACCAAAACTTACAGACGCAACAAGAACAATTCTAAGAAAGAAGTTTATTGAGATAAACACCTACATTAAGAAAAAAGAAAGAATCTCAAATAAAAAACCTAATTTTACACTTCTAGGAACTAGAAAAAGAAGAAAAAACTAATCTCAAAATTAACAGAAGGAAGGAAATAATAAATATTAAAACAGAACTAAATGGAATTAAGGCTATGAAAATAATAGAAAAAATCAACAAAACTAGGAGTTGGTTTTTTGAAAAGATAAATAAAATCTACAGATCCTTAGCTAGACTAAGAAAAAGTGAGACTGAAACAAAATTGGAAAAGAAAAGGAGAGATTACAGCTGATGTCACAAAAACAAAAAGTTTTGTGAGAGACTACTGTGTATACTTATATGCCATCAAATTGAATATCCTAGAAGAAATAGATGCATTCCTAGAAATATACAACCTACCAACACTGAATCTTGAAGAAATAAGAAGTCTAAAGAGATCAGTAATAAAGAAGGGCATTGAAGCAGTAGCCAACAATTTCCCAAAAGAAAAGCCTGGGACCAGATGGCTTCACTGGTGAATTATACCACTCATTTAAAGAATTAACACTGATCTTCTCAAACTCTTCCTAAAAGCTGGAGAGTAGGAAACACTTCCAAACTCATTTTATGATGCCAGCATTAACCTCAAACAAAACCAGACATGGGTACTAGAAGAAAATACAATTAATGGCCAATATCCCTGATGAACATAGGTGCAAAAATCCTCAACAAAATATTAGAAAACCTAATTCAACAGCACATTAAAAGGATCATACAACATGATCAAGTGGGATTTCTTCTAGGGGTGCAAGGATTGTTCAGTTTCCACAAATCAATCAGTATGATACACCACTTTAACAAAATGAAGAATAAAAATGATATGATCATTTCAATAGATGTAGAAAAAGCATTTGTCAAAATTCAACATCCTTTTGTAATAAAAATTCTCAACAGATATAGAAAGAATGTACCTCAACATAATAAAAGACATGTATGACAAGCCACAGCAAACATTATGCTCTACGGTGAAAAGCTAAAAGCTTTACTTCAAAGATCAGGAAAAATGCATGGGTGCCCACTCTCACCACTTTTATAGAGTGCTGGATGTACTAGCCAGACCAATTATGCAAGAAAAAAAGGCATCCAAATCAGAAAGGAAGAAATAAAACTGTCTGTTTGCAGATGACACGATATCATATATAGAAAACCCTAAAAACACCATCAAAAATCTGTTAGAACTAATAAGTTCAGTAAAGTTGTAGAATCTGAAATCAACATACAAAAATCAGTAGTGTTTCTGTACATTAAATGAACTATCTAAAAAAAAAAGTAAGGAAACAATCTCATTTACTGTAGCATCAAGAAAAAAAAACGCTTAGGAATAAATTTAAACAAGGAGGTGAAAGATCTATACACTGAAAACTCTAAAACATTGATGAAAATATTGAAGAAGACACAGATAGATCGAAAGATATCTTGTGTTCAAGGACTGAAAGAATTAATGTTAAAATGTCCATACTACCCAAAGCAATCTACAGATTCAAGATAATCTCCATAAAAAATCCAATTGCATTTTTTACAGAAATAGGAAAAATTCTAAAATTCATGTGAAGCCACGAAGGACCACAAATACCTAAAGCAATCTTGAACAAAAAGAGTGACACTGAGGAGAGTGCACTACCTAATTTCAAAATATACTACAGAACTATAGTAATCAAATCAGCATGGTACTGGCATAAAAGCAGACATATAGACCAATGGAACAGAACATAGACCCCAGAAGTAAATACATGCATTTGCTATCAATTGATCTTTGACAAAGGTGCCAACACACTGTGGAGAAAAGACAGTCTCTTCAATAAATTTTACTGGGCAAGCTGGATATACACATGCAGAAATGAAATTGGACCCTTACCTCACACATCTACAAAAATCAACTCAAAATGATTAAAAATTTAAATATAAGATCAGAAACTGTAAAATTACTAGAAGAAAATATAGAGGGAAAGCTTCTTGACATATTCTGAGCAGTGTTTTTTTTGGATCTGACTCCCCCAACAGCACAGGCCACAAAAAGCAAATATTGACAAATGGGACTGCATTAGCCTAAAAGCTTCTGCACAGCAAAGGAAACAATCCAAAGAGTGAGGATACAACCTCCATAATGGGAGAAAATGTTTGCAAACCATCCATCTGACAAGGGTATCCAAAAATTATAAGGAACTCAAACAGTTCAATAGGAATAAAGCAAAAACAAGATTAAAAAATGGGCAAAGGACTTGAATAGACATTTCTCAAAAGCAGACACACAAATGGTCAACAGGCATCTGAAAAACATGATAATATTATTAATCATTAGGGAAATGCATTTCGAAGAAAGCTACAATGTGATATTGTCTCACACCTGTTAGAATGGCTGTTATGAAAGAGACAAAAGATAACAAGTGTTGGTGAGGATGTGGATAAAAGGAAACCCTCCTGTGCTGTTGGTGGCAATATAAATCAGTACATCGTGGAAAACAGCATGAGGTTCCTCAAAAAACGAAAAGTAGAACTGCCATATGATCCAACAAAATCAATTCTGGGTATATATTCAAAGGAAATGAAAACAGAATCTTGAAAAGATATTAGCACTCCCATGTTCATTGCAGCATTATTCACAATAGCCAAGATATAGAATCAGACTAAGTGTCTATTGATGGATGAATGGATAAAGAAAATGTGGCATATATATATATATATATGTGCACTTACATATATACTTACACATATATATATATATATGGACACATGGAATATTATTTAGCTTTAAAAAAGAAAGAAATCCTGCCATTTGTGACAATATGGATGAACCTGGAGGACATTATACCAAGTGAGATAAGTTAGGCCAAGAAAAAAAACAATTACTGCATGATCTTACTTATATGTGGAAGGTGAAAAAGTTGAACTCATAGAATCAGAGAGTAGAATAGTGGTTGCCAGGGGCTCTGGGAGGTGAGGGAATGGATAGATGTTGGTCAAAGTATATGAAGTTTCAGTTATGTAGGATGAATGATTTCTGGAGGTCTAATGTACAGCATGTTGACTATGGTTAATAATACTGTATTATATACTTGAAATTTGCTAGGAGTATACATCTTAAATCTTCTCACCACACACATAAAAAATACCATGTGAAGTGATAGATATAGTAATTAAATTGATTGTGGTAATCGTTTCACAGTTTTCAAAACATCTTATTGTACACTATAAATATACATGATTTTTAGTGGTCCATTATACCTCAATAAATCTTGAGAAAAAAGAAAAAAAACTGGATCTTTGTATTTTGAAAGTTTCTCCTAGACTAGTTTTCTAGACAAGCTTGCATCATGTAAAATATTCTCATCAGTCCAATACCAGGTATCAATTAAAATAAGTCTTTTAAGCAGATAGTTAAACATAGGGAAGTGGAATCTCATATATTTTAAAGTGCAAAGAGAAGGCACTGGTGCCAGCTATCTACTAATATTTCTCTTTCACCCATGGTTTCTGAGTAATAGATTTTATAGACTAGGTGTTCTTTTCTGTAGGATGGATTTGGCTTCTGTGTGTGCCGAGGAAGTCAGTCTATGGTATGTCATAGACACAAATTCCTTTAAAATCCCTCCAAGAAGACATAAAGGAGTAGTGTTTGATCTCAGTTTGGCAAGGTTGGATGTTCAGTACAGCCCATGGCAAGAGTTAAGACCTTTTACAGAAGTTCCCCCCACCCCTGTCCCAATTTTGCAAATCCATCAGCACTTCTCTGTCAGAATAAGGATAGTTCTGTAACTGGTCCTTTTTCCCTCAGCTTGTTACATCACTAGAGGCTTTTCTCTAATTGACCGTTTCTTCCCCCTTAAACCCAGTCTTAGGCTTGAGAATTAAAATTACTTTTGGTTTAAGCATTTTATCTTACTTATGGAGACAGGTATAATAAATCAAACATTCTTCTAAGTTATGATAATCAGTATAAAATTACCTGGGCTTCATAATGTGTTTTATGCTGAAACCCACTCCCTATCTGAACTGTAAACATGCCAACTTCTTTTTGTTTTGCTTTTCAAAACACAGAACTTAAAATATTATATGTATAAAATCATTTTCATAAGATCCATATTTTCTTTAACTCTCTGGCCTGCCTGTTGGCTTCATCACGAACAAAAGGTTTTAAAAATACCTAAAAAAAATTTGCATTGAGATATTCAGCCTGGGCACTAGAGAGAGGGAAAAGAGTTTCATTCGTTGAATATTTAACTTTGATCAGCTTCTTCCTCATTTGAATCTCAAAGCAGTGTCTGAAGTAGGTATAACTATTTCTTTTTGCAGATTAGAAAATTGAAGGACTGTGTGACTCATTTGAGTCACTCATTTGAGGTACTACATCTGTTGAGTGATGGGACACAATTTCCATCCAATCCTGTTAAGCTCCAAAGCCACAGTATAACTATGGAATGACATATGAAACAATACAACATACTGATAATGAATTCTAATTCTGGGCTCAGAATACTTTAATTTATACCCTGGTACTACCACATAATTAAAAGTATCCTGGGAAAGTTAGTTAATAACCTTATACATCAGTTTCTATGAAATGTGGATAATAGCAATGCCTATCTCAAATAGCTGTGAAGACTAAAAGAGATAATGCAGGTAGAATGCTTAGCACACAGCCTGCCTCAAATTTATTAATTTAATATACATTCAATTTTCAAGTCCCATTTATTAAAACCATGCAGATTCAACTTATGTGTTTCTACAACTAAAATTCCCTTTCTAGTGGATGGCAGAAAGAGGAAACACCAACATTTTGATAATTCAATATTTTTAGAGGGTTTGTAATATATCTGGAAATTTGAAATCAGATTTGAGATTTCAGGCCATTTCAAGCCAATTATGTTTTTGTAAAAAAAAAAATAACTAGGGAAATTAATTTGAAGAAGTCATACTAATAATCTCTATTCAAATCCAACTCCCAAACCTTTCCTCTTCACTTCATCAAGAGTTATCAAGGTTTCCTAGTTTTTGTCCTAGAAACCTGAGACTCCATCTTGATTTTTCTTCATACTGCATTTTCCACAGCCATCAGTGTATTTCACTGATTCTGCCTTCAAAGTACCTCTTAGAGCTATTCACTTTTTCCCACCTCACTATTGTTCAAGTGGACAATTTAAAAAGCTTTTTAACCATTCTTCTTACTAAATGTTTACCTGACCCTCTGCATTTCTACAAGACTATCAATTGCAAATATAAATCTGATCATATCACAACGCTTTAAATATTATTCAAGGGGCTTCCCTGGTGGCGCAGTGGTTAAGAATCCGCCTGTCAATGCAGGGGACACGGGTTCGAGCCCTGGTCCGGTAAGATCCCACATGCCGCGGAGCAACTAAGCCTGTGCGCCACAGCTACTGAGCCTGCGCTCTAGAGCCCGCGAGCCACAACTACTGAAGCCTTCGTGCCACAACTACTGAAGGCTGCGCGCCTAGAGCCCGTGCTCTGCAACAAGAGAAGCCACCGCAATGAGAAGCCCGCGCACCGCAACGAGGAGTAGACTCCGCTCGCTGCAACTAGAGAAAGCCTGCGTGCAGTAGCAAAGACCCACCGCTTCCAAAAATAAAAAGAAATAAAATTTTAAAAAAATATATTATTCAATATATTACCATTAGGTTGAGCATAAATCCCAAATTTTTTATCATGGTGTATTATTAGATACAAACCTGTGTGCTTTCTAGGAGTCCTTCAATATTGCTTCCCTCTCTCTCTGTTCCGCTTTCTTCTGTTAATCATTACCCTTCATTTTTCATATCATCCCTTCACTTGTGTGCTTGATGAAGCCGCAAACTATGGGGTTTCAGAGCCTGATGACAAAACCTGAAAGTGGAGGGATGTGAGTGAGATCTTTGGCTAATGGAAAACAAGAAATGGAAGGGATTTGCACAGATTAACTCTCGCCCAGACCTTTTTTCTTTTCACAAAACTATCCAAGTTTAGTTTCCTTCTTAAATCCTCTGGAGGAAGCCTCACTTTCTGAGAAAACATATTTACTGAGAGTCCAGCTGTGTCTCTTCTCAGCATTTTATAAAAAATGGGCCAACAACGTAAATTATTGCATGTAATTTCTTTGCATTTTTCTTTTCTGTTTGCTTCTGTTTATTTTTCAGCCTCCCACTGGGAGTGCAACTCACAAGTAAACTCTCAGAATTTTCATCCTTACTTCGGATTCTATGACTGTGGACAAGGGCTCGGGCATATAGTCCATAAATGCCTGAAAGATGGATTCCCGGCCTGACACTACCACATTGTCCCCTGACTGGACCTTGAAGACTAGGTGCAGGCACTCTGTTTGTCATTGGTGTATGAAAATATAACAAGTTTTTTCTTGTCTCAGCCCATAGCAAAAGTCAGTCCTTTTCCTAAGATGCTCTTCCTTCACACACCTTGATTCTTGTCTTTCTTCCTTTTTCAGAAAAGCTTTGGCACAGTATACAAAGCAGATCTGGTACACCATTAATCTTTCTAACATCATTCTGTTATTCATGTATCTTTTCACATTTGAAATTATAAGTTCATTTGCTTTGAAATTATTTTTAGTTTTCACCAAACTGTAAGATCCATTAGAGTAGAAACTGTGTTCTTTTCTCTGCAGAGTCTGATCCTGACTGTGGTATTCATTAAGTTTAACTGTTTTCTAATTAAAAGGATAAATTTCTATAATTACTGGCTTGGTCTCTAATCTACCATGTATAGAGATACAGAATATATCATTCCATGTACTGAGGCAAATCGCAAATAATGCTGAGCAGAGATTTTATAAATCCACTAGTTTCAAAGCATTTTAGAAGATGCAAATGCCACAATGAGTATTGACTTCTTCTATTTGCTTCATGAATAAAAATATTGAATGGGAATAATGCTTTAGAGTCACATGCTCAATGGTACATGCTTAATAGAAGTATTTTTTTCTAAAAGTCTAAAAACCTTTGTCAAATATTTATTGTTATGACAATGTCATTTTATGGATATTCATAACTGGACTTTCTCTTACATCTAATTAAAACCAACTATTATTGATTACTTAAAATCATCAAACTTTTAGGTAAATATATAAGCAAGATTTAAGGTGATTCTTTCTCCCTTAACTCACCTCATCTCCTCAATTATACTTTTCCTGTGTCTTACCATTTGCATAACTGAAAAATTAAATGTGATGGATAAGGAAATAAGATGATATATCTAGCTTATCTATACAGTGATAAGTATACTTGGAAAATTTTGAATTGAAGAGATAAAGAAATATTCCTAAAGACTTATTAATTCAAAAAATGCGTTATCTACAAGGTAGATAAGTCAGTCTGGCCTCAGATTTAACTGCAAAATGAAATTTGAGCAGAAAATGAATTATTCTCTACTGAATACTGAAGAGAAAATACTATAAAAAAAAAGAATAAAAACCCATCAGTTGTCATTCAGTTAGGACATTTACAACATGTTAAGCCCTGAAAAAACAGCACTAAGACAACCTTGCAGGAAAAAAGCATATGCATGCATATATAAACATATATGTGTGTGTATGTCTATACCAAATAAGTTCTCAAAAAAATGAGAACCGAATAATGGGAAGTCATGGAATTAAAGAACTTAAGTTTAGCATGGAAATTACTTAACAATATTTTCCTGTTGCATTTTTCATGGCTACCTTGATAACCTAAGTGACAAAAACTTAACTGAAGCTAACCGAAGCAAAACAAAACAAAAAATGGCAAAGGGGATTGACAGATGTAACTGAGATGTTTAGAAAAGTCTTGAGGTATAAATGAAATTTAGATATATCTAAATTTCACATAAGTTTCCCTTTCCCATTCTCAGCACACAATTTATATTATTTTCAAATATACATGAGATACTTAGCAAAACTGATCATGTATTGGACCATAAAAAAGCTTCAGTAAAATTTCACAGGTGAAATCATTAAGAATTTATTACCTGAACACCGTGGAATTAAACCAAAAATCAATAACAAAAGTTAAGGTGTGATTTCAGCAAGGAGGCAGGATAAACAAGTCTTATTCAAGCTGTTCAAAAAACATTACTGATTGGATAAAATGTGGATAGAATATGTAGTACAATAAAGCAAGAAGTTTTGCTAATGAAGATTAAACAAACTTTAAACAAAACTTTTAGAACAAGATTCCTCAGAATATGTAGTACAATAAAGCAAGAAGTTTTGCTAATGAAGATTAAACAAACTTTAAACAAAACTTTTAGAACAAGATTCCTCAGAATATTTAATAGGCAAATATAAATTGTTAATTTTCAATTGTGAATAATACACAAATTTAATTATTTGGCCCCAGAGCAGAGCGCTTCTTTCCAGGAATAATTATTATCACTCTACACATTGGTGTCCAATGGAATACAACCTGGGTCATTTTGTTCTACTAAAATTATTATTCCCAAATGTTTTCTTTGTATTTTTGCAGTGTTGTCATAGGATCTGCACATGATTGGAAGAGAGAGAATAATGGGGGGGGGGCTTTTTAGGTGTCCCAAACCCCATGATTCTTTTGTGTTTAAGATAGACAATGTGGAAATATATTTTTTAAAGTCTCATGATAAACTTATTGACCATACTTAATTTGTTGTGGAACCCTAAGCTACGAATAATTTGTTGTGGAACCCTAAGCTATGAAGTAATGTGATTTTAGATATTGATCATTTTTATCATCTACTCAGAGTAAACAGATTGACTTGCTCCAAAATGTTTTAAATATTTTTGCAATTTAGTATATTGGCATGTGTTAAAACATGTAGTATCAATATTTACTATATGCGTGAGACACAAAGAAATGAAAAATGAAGATGGAATAAACATTTTTAAAACTTACATTTTAGCAATGTAAATAAAAGTATAATAAAGAGGAATGATTGATACAATTCAAACATAGTTGTGAACTACTTACTGATCTCCTTATTGCAATAAAATAACCCTATGATCTCATACTGAAAGTAACCAAGTCAGCTGACTCTTAGCATATTTTGAAATTTCCTGGAAGCTTAGTTCATCAGAGTCATGATTTCCAAATTGCTCCTACAAGCTGACTGCTCAGACTTCATGAGGTTGAAAGGACATTTTGGCAACAGTTTGCTTTCAGGTAAATGAAACTGTATTACTTAAATCTCTGTACGGAATATGAAATGTTAAAATGAATTAAGTATGACCGAGTTACTCAAATGTCCTAATTATTTAAACAACATTTTTGGTTAGTTTAACTCTAGACGTATGCCACAGTTTTCTTCCTGTGGAAAAATTAGGTGGGAATTTACCATAAAATATTGTTTCCTCCACGTTCAGTTCAAATGTCACCTCCTCTATCATTCTACTCTTGTAGGCACGGACTTTTCTTCCTGTTGATATGTAGACTACAAAATAACTTTCCAAAAAAAATTCCCTTTCTGTTTAGGTTAACCCTAAACACATGGTAGAAGTAAAGATGGTGTGTGTGTGTGTGTGTGTGTGTGTGTGTGTGTGTGTGTGTGGTGTGGTGTGTCTTTGTGTGTATTCCTGGTAAAGATATGCCCATCAGTTCCTGTTCTACGAATTTGGTTTAACCAGAATATGCATGCATATTAAATGTGTCTTCCTTGTAATTCTATAAGAGACCTCTTTCTCCTGGTGAATGGTATTTTAATATGCTGCTGTTCTTTTTCTAATAATTTCTTTATCATATTTGCATTATTTTTATGAGTGAGAGTTGACTACAGTCATTTATAAGTGTTTTAGAAAGTAAAACAAAAGACAATTGCATTTTTGTATTATACAAAGTTTATTTTGCAGTGCTTTGGCATTCATACAATATTTAGATTATGATTATTAGTCTGTCATTAGGGATTAGATATTTGAAGTATACACAAACTTGAACAAAAATTTTAAGATGTCTGGTTTTTTTCCTAAAAAATGTTATTTATTTCTGTGTTATGTACTTCTTATCTATTTTATGTAGTTCTTACTGGTTTTATGTAGTGTCGTTCTCATATATTTTCTTTGGGTTTCAAGACAATTTTCCAGGACTAATCAATAAAGTAAAGAAGCAAGCTACTGAAATAATACAAAATACAATAACATTTTTTTCTGATTAAAATAGCACACAAGCACACCCACACATTTTGGAGGAACATCTTGAAAAATAATTTCCCATCTTTAGCATTATTTTTGGACAGTAAAGATGGTCACTGAGTATGTTTAGTGTTTATCTATTATAAAATTACTCTTTTAGTTTTGAAATGTGAAAATAAGTAAGGTATAATAATGACACGAAAAATGACATCATTATTGCGTGTGTTTATTAAGATTTAAATCCAACAGTGAGGTTGAAACATTGGAAGGTACTAAAACAAAATTGAAACAGATATTGTACTAGATTAGAGGAATTGTGGAACTTATTCTTTGTCCAGACGTTTTTAATTAGTTCTTTTTTTTAAATGTAAACATATTATCAAAAGACTTTTTGTCATGTGTTGAGCAAATTTTGAATCAAAATGTTTTTATAGAGAGTGATTTAACATGATCAGCATGTCATTGATATCGTTAAGGGACTGTTTACTTCCTTGGAGGGAGCATGTTATTTCTCTAGGAGTATTTACTAAACATCACTTGTAAAGAGGTTGGATAGACATAAAATTACTCAATATGCTCATTCAAACATATTGGATAGCAATTAATTCAATATTTTGTAGCATTTTTTGATATAAGTCCCAATATTACTATTTCAATTTGCAAATATTGATAATAAATGTGCAAAAAAATTTAAATGTGTGTTTAAAACATATTTGACCAGATCTTATCAGAACACGAAATATATTCAGTGAAAATTTTAATCAGTCTTTTGTATATTGTATCATTTTACCAATGATATACAGTTATATAATTTAACTCTTAAGAATGAACTGCAAATCTCCATGTTATTTGTCATAGTTACTACTTTGAATTTTAATTATTTAAATTCTGTCTTGGAGGAATGTCAGCATAGTAACTTGCAAAAGGATGAACATAGCTGGGTATCATTTTTTTATGTGTAGAATATGGACCCATATGATAGATTTTTAAGGTATTGATGACGACTTATGCGAAAAAAATTATAAAACTTAGTCCACATTTGCAAATAGGGACAAATCTTCAGATATAACTGAAAAATGTATGTATTGTCAACATTTTTAATTTTTTTTCAAAAGTGAGTGGTAAGCATTTAATTTTTTCTTGTTTATGTACTTCTCATTCCAACAATGAACTCTCAGCTAATGCTGATGGAATGAAGTCCTAAATAAGACTCCATAATAAAAAGTTTTCAAGCTCTTTTTGCTTTGCCTCATTTTCCCTTATTTTTTAAATAGTTATGTCATCTATACATGGAAAGGAAGATGAATAGTAATGATTTTCTTGCTAGATCTTCTAATTTTAATTAAAATAGCCTTGAAATATTCTGAGAAGCATCATTTGGTGTTCAGTTTGCTCAGCATTCTGGAAGCATTATATGGCATGTAACATAGTTTCTTTGTATTTGATACAGAAACTCTACTGAATTTGTCTCTTCTTTCCTAGGTATTCTAAACTTTCCTATCCAGAGAGGAGGGGTTTTTTTGTTTGTTTTTGTTTTTTTTTTCCCATTTAAGAAAACCAAAGTGAGAGAGAAAGTAAATAGTAATTAGTTAAGAGCTTCTGTGGATTCACCTCTCTTTTGGAAAATAAAAGGAAATAAACCATTGTTTAAATGTCCCTTTCATATTGCAAAAATAATAGTGCAAAATATCTACCTATTTTTTTTAACAGCTGGGCTCACTACAAACTTTGAAAGACTACAGAGAAACAGATTGAGACCTCGCGAAGCTGTACATGTCTTACTCATGCATTACACGTGGTCTAGTCGTAAGGGAGTCAGACATTTTTAACCTAGGTATTTAAGAAGACTAAATTATATATAAACTTACTCCAGATTAAATTTTGAGGTTAAAATAAAACCAAAGCCCACCTGATCAAATATCCTGGTTCAGAGGATATAAAGACTTTGATAATTCAATGAAAATTTACCCCAGAATTCAAGTGCTACTGGATTTCATTCTGTGAGTTGGTCTCTATGTTTTCATATCAGTTAGTTCTTAGTAGACTGATACATATAATGTTATTGGGAGATATTCTCCACCTTTTGACACCTTTTTGTTGACTTTCTTATTTACTTTAATGTTCTAGTATTTGAACTTCCCAAGTGCATGCTTTGCAACTTTTTTTTATCTCCTTTTCTACATTATTTTTAATGTCTTATGTATTATGGTTATATGTTTACTTTGTCAAAAAATTGTTATTTCCACTTTGGAAAATGTGTTAAAACTTCTAGCTATTAGAAAGTTTTATGTTTGTGTGTGTGCATGTGTGTGTGTTTTCCCAATCTCTCCTCAAATCAATCTCTTGTTCCTATTTTTCTCTATATCTAATTTATTCAGATTCTGGCAGGCTATGATGATCTGTTCTATTTCTGGTTTATGGCTGTTTTCAATACAGTAAGCTAGTAGCTTTGGATTTCTTAGAAATTAAATTGAAAACTTTGTTTCCATTGGGTTTCAACTTATTGATAAGCATATCATTAGTTTTGCTGTAAATTGCTGAAAACTTATATAATAGTTTTTAGATTAACAGAACAATTTTCCAGTCAGTAATATAGTCTGGAACAGTAAGGGGTGTTGCCGGTATTGAAGTGGTTTAATGGTTGATGATATAAGATGGGACATTAAAAGTTTTCCTTGTGTAACTCATTTTATTACAGTATCAATATTTTTCTTTCATGTGTGCTGTATTTCTCCTAATGGAAGCAGGGAATTCCAATGGAAAGCACATCAGACAGAGAATGGAGTGAAGTATATTCTGTATCAGTTCTGTTACTGACTGTTTGAATGTTTAAATGTGCTTGCTATTTTGCCAATTTAAATCCTATTAAGATGAAATACTAAAAAGCATAGAGAGTTTTGAGATGATTGGGAGGAATAAAGAAAAACATTTTATTTGTTATAATTATCATCTGTGAAAGGCTGCCCATCATGATAATATAAAATTTATTTATGTGATTATTTTATCTTAAAATTATTCATAACAATCATATGAGTCTTAAATGATTTATTTCATAATAAATAATATCTATTTTCTATGTTATACTTTTATAACATCCTTAAACTCTTTTCTATCTCTAAAGTATTAACCAGTTAGGGACTTCCCTGGCGGTCCAGTGGTTAAGACTTCACCTTCCAATGCAGGTGGTACGGGTTCGATCCCTGGCTGGGGAGCTGAGATCCCACCTGCCTCACGGCCAAAAAACCAAATCATAAAAGAGGAGCAATATTGTAACAAATTCAATAAGGACTTTAAAAATGGTCCACATCAAAAAAATATGTTTTAAAATAAATAAAATGTTAACTAGTTAATGAGATATAAGCCATAAATTTGTAGCATGAAATATTAAATTCACTTTCCTTTTAATTCTATTGGCTCATAGCTATCCTTTCAAAGAGTAAGGTTGAAATAAAACTCCAGAATTATTTAAGGACGTGATCACCCTGGTCTTCTTTACATAAAAAATGCGAAAATGAAGATTGATGATTACAGTGATTGATTTTCATATTATAGTAATGAATATGTACCTATTCTTATATTTTTATTAATTTTTTTAAAGGAAGAAGTGTTTTTTTAAACTGTAGAGCAAGAGAATTTTTTATATTCTAATGAGTAATGCAATATAATTGTATTTTGAATTATTAACTTTTTCTTACATTAATCAGTGTTTTCCTGTGGTCAGAGCCATATGCTTGAAATTTGTATAGTGACTGTACTTAAATACAGAATGTTTATACTGTCTGTGTGGAAAGCAGAAGGTATAATTATTATATAACAATACCTCTGGGTGCTTGAAGGCACATGGCTGCATCTGGCACAGATATTCTCTTTAGGGATGTTATTAGGTCATGATAACTATTATACCCCCATGGCGTGTTATTATTTAAGCTTATTCTTACCCCTAAAATCTACTACTGAAAAGTCTATGCTATCACAAGCTATAATATCACTGATTTAATGACATATTTTTTCTTTTCTTGTTTAATTATATCAAAAGCTATCTAAAGTTGTTTTCGGAGAGTTTGTTACTAGTAAGTAAACTTGAAAATGGAATGATTAAATCTCCCGCTCTGTAGTGGATTTTTCTGTTAACTCCTTTTAGTTCTTCCGGTTTTCGTTTATGGTATATTGATGTTAGAATCTGGTAGCTTACACAGTTAGTATTGATATAGCTTCCTATAGAATTGTCTCAATCATTTTTTTTTCTTTTTTTAACATCTTTATTGGAGTATAATTGCTTTAAAATGGTGTGTCAGTTCCTGCTTTATAACAAAGTGAATCAGACATACATATACATGTCCCCATATCTCATCCCTCTTGCGTCTCCCTCCCTCCCACTCTCTGATCCCACCCCTCTAGGTGGTCACAAAGCACCTAGCTGATCTCCCTGTGCTATGTGGCTTCTTCCCATTAGCTATCTATTTTACATTTCGTAGTGTATATATGTCCATACCGCTCTCTCACTTTGTCCCAGCTTACCCTTCCCCCTCCCCATATCCTCAAGTCCGTTCTCTAGTAGGTCTGCGTATTTATTCCCGTCTTGCCCCTAGGTTCTTCTGACCATTCTTTTTTTTTTTTTTTTTTTTAAGATTCCATATATATGTGTTAGCATACGGTATTTGTTTTTCTCTTTCTTACTTACTTCACTCTGTATGACAGTCTCTAGGTCCATCCACCTCACTACAAATAAGTCAGTTTCGTTCCTCTTTATGGCTGAGTAATATTCCATTGTATATATATGCCACATCTTCTTTATCCATTCATCTGTTGATGGACACTTAGGTTGCTTCCATATCCTGGCTTTTGTAAATAGAGCTCCAATGAACATTGTGGTACATGACTCTTTTTGAATTATAGTTTTCTCGGAGTATATGCCCAGTAGTGGGATTGCTGGGTCGTACAGTAGTTCTGTTTTTAGTTTTTTAAAGAACCTCCATACTGTTATCCATAGTGGCTGTATTAATTTACATTCCCACCAACAGTGCAAGAGGTTCCCTTTTCTCCACACTCTCTCCAGCATTTATTGTTTGTAGATTTTTTGATGATGGCCATTCTGACTAGTGTGACGTGATACCTCATTGTGGTTTTGATTTGCATTTCTCTAATGATTAGTGATGTTAAGCATCCTTTCATGTGTTTGTTGGCAATCTGTATATCTTGTTTGGAGAAATGTCTATTTACATGTTCCACCCATTTTTGGATTGGGTTTTTTTTTAATATTGAGCTGCATGAGCTGCTTGTATATTTCGGAGATTACCCCTTTGTCAGTTGGTTTGTTTGCAAATATTTTCTCCCATTCTGAGGGTTTTCCTTTCGTCTTGTTTATGGTTTCCTTTGCTGTGCAAAAGCTTTTAAGTTTCATTAGGTCCCATTTGTTTAATGTTGTTTTTATTTCCATTACTGTAGGAGGTAGGTCAAAAAGGATCTTGCTGTGATTTATATTATAGAGTGTTCTGCCTATGTTTTCCTCTAAGTTTTATAGTGTCTGGCCTTACACTTAGGTCTTTAATCCATTTTGAGTTTATTTTTGTGTATGGTGTTAGGAAGTGTTCTAATTTCACTCTTTTACATGTAGCTGTCCAGTTTTCCCATCACCACTTATTGAAGAAGCTCTCTTTTCTCCATTGTATATTCTTGCCTCCTTCATCAAAGGTAAGGTGACCATATGTGCGTGGGTTTATCTCTGGGCTTTCTATCCTGTTCCATTGATCTGTATTTCTGTTTTTATGCCAGTGCCATACTGTCTTGATACTGTAGCTTTGTAGTATAGTCTGAAGTCAGGGAGACTGATTCCTCCAGCTCCGTTTTTCTTTCTCAAGATTGCTTTGGCTCTTTGGGGTCTTTTGTGTTTCTATGCAAGTTGTAAAAATTTTTTTTCTAGTTCTGTGAAAAATGCCATTGGTAATTTGATAGGTATTGCACTGAATCTCTAGATTGCCTTTGGTAGGATGGTCATTTTAACAATATTGATCATTCTGATATATCAATTTAACAAATGTATCTCTCTGGAGGGGAATGTTGATAATGGAAGAGTCTATGTCTGTGAGTGTGTGTTTGTGTGGAGGGGGGCTTATAGAAAATCTCTATACATTTCACTCAATCTTGCTATGAATGTGAAAGTGATATAAAACTTCCAGTCTATTAAGAAAAAAGAGAAAAATCCACACAATCATCCCAATAAGTGCACAAAAATCATTAAAAAAAAAATTCAATGAACTTTCATGATAATTGCTGTTAACAGACTAGTTATAGAAGAAAATTACCTCAAAATAAGAAATGCTGCATATGAAAAACCCACAGCTAACATCATATCCCATGATGAAAAAAATGAAAGCTTTTTCTTAATATCAGGAACAATATATTTGCTTCAGTGCAAGCCTTTCCTGGTGAATATTAATTGAACTGACTCCAGTGTGTGTGCTATTAACCCTAAACTATATACTGCTTGAAATTTTGCTCATAAATTTTGTAATTATAGATTAATATTAACTTTTTTTGGATGTTAATTGACATATGTTTCCTCAAATACAATTTTCTTACTGATGCAAATGTCACTTTTAAAATAAATTCTGCCAAGGGAAGGCTTTTGGCAGCCCTTTAGAAGCATCTTCTCTTCTGCCAAAAAATTGCTTGTAGTTTATAAAAGGAAATAGACAAGGAAAATTAATATTTACAATGTCATTTTTAGCAGGGCATATGGGCAGAATTTCTGAGAGAATACCATTAGGAAAATATACATAAGTTCTGCATGTCTAGTAGTTCAATGGGAATGTCCTTGTATCTTTCATATAATATAATGACAAGAACAATCCTATTAAACTGTCCTGCTGTATTCACATTTATAACATGATATTGAATATAATCCGAGTGTGCTATAAATTTAATAAAACAAGTTTCATTCATTAATAACAAAATCAATTTTATATTGAGAGAGAAGGAAGAAAAATACTTATTTTTCTAACCCATGAGACCTTTTCAAAGATGGTGTGATGCTCTAAAATAAATTAGATTATTCTAATGCATGCTCCTATTAAATACCTTCTATTTTAAAAAAATTATAGTTTTCCTACTTCCTCCTCCTAAAAAACACTATTTTAAAAGCCCAGTGATTTTCTACAGAATATTTGAAAAGTGTTACTGAATCTATCTCCTTATCCAAATACTTAGCAAAGATAAATACTTTTAATAGTTAATTTTACAGAATTTATCATTATCATAATCATCATTATTATTCACTTCCAAAAATGAAGGTTTCATTGGAAATAATTCTGGAAATTTTCAAATATTTTATTGTCAGCATTAATTTTGAAATTAGAAAACCTTCCCAAAATCATATAAGGAAATGATTTATATCTCCAAGGAATAGAATTTAATATTTTCAGATTTCTTCAGTGGGAATGTAAATGTCAGCATCTTTTCATACTTTTCCCTTAATCATTTCACATATAATCAAGATGTTTTAAAAAATGTCTAAAATAGTATTTAGACTGACATGTAATGAAATATTCTTAGATACTTGGATATGAATTCAATAGCAATTAAGGGATAGGAAGAGAATTGGAACCAACATACTATGAGGATAGTAACCTTATATGAACTTCTAGAATAAGAGTTGAAAAATTGTAAAAATGGAAAAAAATAATATAATATATAAAATATTCTCCAACCAACTTAATGAATATCTGTCTATCTATGTGTCTATCTATCTATCTCCATGAACTTCCATTTGAGAAATATAAATTTGATAAATATTTGCTTGCTAGCCAGAAATGTGGCTAAGATTATTTGGATATCAACCATCACTCTGACTGAAAAGATTTAGAATGGAATATGATAGAGACCAAAATCTATAGACATACACAGCTAATTGAGAAATAATAACTAGTTAAATTCTCAGATATGTCAAGGATGAATATAACAAAATGGCTGTGCAACAAAAGGGGACCATTAGAAGTATGTGGGAAATAAAGAAGAAAATAATTGCCCTCAGTGCTGTGAATAATGGCAAAATACTGGTGCAAAATATTTACAATAGGAAATACTAAAATAATTTTAATTAAAAGCAAAATCTAAATATGTCAATTGAAAGGGTTCATTTCTATTTTCTTCAACTTCCTGATCCTTCTAAAGTCCGTTGTAATATATGGTTTGGCATATTAATGTTATTCTTTTTATAAAACCTAGGACTTTTAAAATAATCTATTACTTGTTAATCGATTTGCAGTATCTAATTTATCACATGTAAGGTATTATATACAGTAAAGTTTGCTAGAAATTTTTAATATTTTTCTTGTTTATCCATATGTCAATAGCATCTCTGTATAACATTGTTTTAAGAGATATAAAATTTTATAGGATAAAGAACTTGAAAAAGTAATCCATAGTAGAAATATATTTTAAGAAGGTTCATCATTACATCCTTTAAATTAAATTAATTAAAAATGATCTTCTGCTTTAAACTAAAACATTGTCCATAAGCAAAATAAAACTATAATATTTAGTGAGGCTCAGATAGTGGTCCAGTTAATCCAGGAGTTGGGAAATTTCAAACACTGCAGTCATATTTTATTTACATTGTTGACCAATAATGATCTATCCAGAAATAACAGTTTTCATAGCTTTGCCCTCTCTCATTTTATTACAAAAAGCTAGGTCTATGGAGTTAATTGGTGTTATAGACTAAGGTTTATTTTTCTTGATACAGTAACTGTGTCAGTTAGGGTTTGACCATGGGAGCAGGACTTCCATGAGTGAAGTGGTCACAGAGATTTATTATGGAATTTCACCTTGCCCAGCTACGGGAGTTGGTGAACAATCTATGGAAAGATGTTGCCTTTCATCTGGGGGTGCATCTAGAGTTACCAGTGTCATCAGGATCTGCTGTTAGTAAGAAAACTGAACCTGAAATCATGGGGTAGCCAGAACACACTGGGAAACATAAGGAGAACCTGAACCCATGAGGTTAGCCTCAGAGGTGACATGTCATCGCATGCAACCTTAATCTATGGAGTCTATGGAGTCACCTGCTTTACTACTTCACCATGGGGTGAAAAGTGTAGCTCATCCAGGATGTAGAGTGGTTGAGGGAGAACATTCAGTGGGAGAAGAAGGAGCTTTGGGCCTAGAGCACTGCCCCACACCACACACACACACACACACACACACACACACACACACACCACACACAAACACACACACCACACACACACCAGACACACACACACACCACACACACACCACACATGCACACACCACACACACACACCACACAACAAACACACACACACAACACCACACACACAACACACACATACAACACACACACAACACACACACACAACACACACATACAACACACACACACACAACACACACACATACACAACACACACACACACGCCAGTAGCTAAGGCAGCAGATCATTGACAACATGAGCAACATGAGGGGCCCTTCTCCAACCTTCAGAATCTAGTGGACGTCACTTTCCTCTGCTGTGCCGTCTTACACCCATTTCTCTTGTGGCTGATTCTACTCCAGAACTTTACAGGGAAAGGAATTGTGGGCATGTAGTAAAAGCTTATTATTTAAGTTGACAAAGATCAAAACCACCACAGGGAAAGTAATTGCTTAACTTGTTTTCAATAATAAAATTATTGAATAATAAATAATTTTAAATAATTTTAAATTTTTAAATAATAAAATTAAATTTTAAATAATAAAATTTTTTAAATAATAAAATTTTAAATAATAAATAATAATTTTAAATAATAAAATTTTAAATAAAATTTTAAATAATAAATTTTAAATAAAATAAAATTTTAAATAATAAAATTTTAAATAATAAAATAATTTTTAAATAATAAAATTTTTTAAAATAATAAAATTTTAAATAATATTTAAATAATAAAATTTTAAATAATAAAATTTTAAATAAAATATTTTAAATAATAAAATTTTTAACTAATGAAATAATATTATTTAAATATAAATAATAAAATTTTAAATAATAAATTTAAAGTAAATTTAAATAATAAAATTTTTTAATAATAAAAAATTTTAATAATAAAATTTAAATAATAAAATAATAAAATTTTAAATAATAAAATTTTAAATAATAAAATTTTTAAATAATAAAATTTTTTTACCATATACTTGTCAAGAAAAAAAGAGGATTGTATAGTTGAAGATGCAATATAATGACAATAATTAATTGAATAAAAGACAGAAAACTCTCATGATAAAAGCAGGTATAAGATATGGTGGGATGGGGAATGATTTTTATTTTCCTTTCAATATTTTTGTTTTATATCCTCCAATAAGCAAAAAGTGAAATAATGGTATTTCGCACTTTAGTGAAAAATGTTACTCAGGCCTCTAGTGCAGAAAATAAAAATAATTTTGCATAAGGATATTTCTCTACTGATATAAATGATACCATATGTGTGACCTGGTGATTATTCTTAAATGGTTCAGCTTTGACTGTTCTTGTGTTTTTCTTTTATTATCAGTTTCTGCATTCATTCACACATCTCTTTCCAGGAAGTATGTCTGACATTGCAAGGAAAGACCTGGCCTAATTCCTTTTCTCACTCTGAAGTTTTTTTGCACTAATGCTTTTAAAACTATGGCGGCATTCATCAATGAAAGGCTCTTCATTCTCAAAACTTAGAATTTGACTTCATTTCAACCTCAGAGTTATCATCTACTAATAGTGCCCCTTCCTTTAGTGCAGTCCATGGAGGTTTAGAGAAGAGACGGTCCAGTGAACACCTCCTGGGGAACATATTCAGGTGGTGACTACTCAGCGCTCCATTCTGGGGTTGTTACCTCTTTGAGTCTCCAGATTCCTACCTTGACCTGGTGGATTGTGTTCGCCAAAGCTCTAGCATCCTCACCACATTTAATGCAGACTATTTCTTTTTTCCCTGGTCTTAAGAAACCACAATGGCAAAATATTATGACCAGCCGCTCATTTCCAGAGTTCCCTGCCCGATCATGGAATCCCATGCTATAAGTTACAGCCCCACTACCAAGGCATTCTCCCTTATTCCGTCATATTTTTGTCTCTACCACTTAACACTGCCCCAAATATTTCCCCACTTACTTCAAGTATTTTGGTCTTTGAACCACTTCTTTCCAGAGCTGAGTTCATACTTCCAGGCTCTGGCTGTGCTGAGAACTGACCCTGCCATTTTCCTGAAGGCAAAGAGAGAGAGTGAGTGTGGATGTCGAGGTGAAAGAGTAAAACCTTAGACAAATGCTCCATTTGTGATTGTCACAGAGTCTTCAGACAAGACTATTCTGCTTGGCCCAGTGGGATTGGGATCCTTCTGTCAGCCAGAGAGTTTCAGGGAATTTTGGTTGTTAAAGATTCCCACACCCTGAGCATAGCATTTTCTTTTTGTCTTTGCGAGACCTGCAAAGTCATGAAAACAGTCACCCACATCATAATCCTTCATAAGTGTCATAACCCTTAAATCAGCAAGTGCAACAGCTGCTTGATCTTCTGATGCCTTGACTTCTATCTATGCCCCAAACCAGTTCACAAAGTTGGAAGCTTTAATAACGGGTTATTTTATGGCATGCCATAACTGCACCACTTAAAAAAAGGTGAAGGGGTCTTGTTGCTTCCAGATAGGTGAGATATCCCATCCAAACGCCCATTATGAGTGGTTCACTTTCAGGACCATTCCTGGTACTGTCTTACTCTGGGTTCCCTAGTAAACGGAGCAAAAGAAAAATCCGTATTTGATGTCTGAATACAATCCCAGGTGAACAAAAACAGGGGAGGGAAAGAGAGTGTGTCAGGGAAAGAGGGAAAGTAAATTCAAGGAGGTGTCTGGCTAAACTGCTCATAGACTTTCAAAATATTACAGTTATTTGGGTACATAGAGGGGTTTTATGGCTACTGCACGTTATAATCAGCTGTCAGGGAGAAGGAGTGTATGAGTTTAACTTCTCAATTCCGATTGTCTCCTTTCTTTCACTAACAAAGTTCACTTCATCATGCATTATTTTTCCTTCTCTTCTATGTTGAGTTATAAGGTCCTTCTGTACAGATTCTGGGGAAAATGAGGGACTCTGTGTTCTGAGAATTTTTATGTTATTGGACCCAGGTGTTGGTAGTGCCTGGGCTCTGACCAAAGTGGGCACAAAAAAGACTGAGCCAAAGCCATCCTTATCCCGTGGAGGAGGCTAAAATAGCCAGTAGTATTAAATAGGGAACGATATAATCAACCTTCCAAGTGCAGGCACTTCTGAGATGGAAAGGGGTTATTATTAATGACACTAAGTATAATAATTATACTAATGACATAGGCATAAACTGGGTTGGGCACACACTATGAGGCATTTACTATTATTATCCACTTTTATAGGTGAGGAAATTGGGTTACAGTATCCTGTTGTATGGGGTGGAATTTGTTGGAAGTACAATAAATATAACCCCTCCTTCTCTATCCTATTTAAAAATTGGTAGTAAAAGAATAAGTAGATGAAAAATAAGAATATAACTAATATTGATCAAAGTGATACTTGAGAATTTGGCTTAGACTTGGAATACTCTTGTATTTTAAATACTCGGTATAAAAATAGTATTCAACTGATTAGATACAAGTCCCATGGGGTAGAGCCTTTATGGCTAACTGGAAGCATGTTAGAGAGTAGTTAAAAGTGTTTTGTTTAGTCTTCCTTAGTGGTGGTCCTAAAGGAGAGTGGTAGATCAGTAAGTTGACAAATCTTGCCAACTTCTTCATCCTAAAGCCACATGAGCAGACTGGTAGAATCCAAGAGTCTTAGCTTGAAGCTCCCTCTACATGGAGGGACATATTAGGAAAGAGATCCTCCAAGAAGAGATGTTCAAATAGTTTACCAAAATTATCACATCACAAAAAAGATGCTGTAATAGGTTTCCAGGTGTTAATTTTTTTTGCATATAACAGAAGGTGATATAGTCCTATCAGTGGAATTGTTGGACCAAAGTGTATGCATCCTTTTTAAATCTGGGTTCATAATACCAAGTGTGCTTGGTAAAAAGGTTGTGCCCATTTATACTCCTGTTCACACAAGGTAGATACTAAATATATTTTACAGTTACTAGAACACGGACACTGACCAATTAGAACAGATGCTGGTAACAGTTGGAACATATGGTCACACTGCCGCATTGTACCTCAATATCGGCCCGGCACAAACAGTACATGAAAAGGACAAATTCCCCCACTCACTTGTCAAGATGGGGTAGTATCTAACTTTGATTTGTTTCCAATTCAATACAGGAAAAATGGTGTATCACTGTTATTTGATTTGCATGTCTTTAATTAGGAATAAGTATGAGAATTTTTTAAAATTTCACTCACTATGTACTTTTAAATCTACCATATTGGCTTCATTTGTCCATTTTTCCTCTCGTATGTTTCATATTTTTTAAATTAATTTATGAGTTTCTGGCAAGCTAAAGAGCTTAGACTGATATCCTTCATATATGTTACAAATTCTCTTCATACAAATATATTAGTTTTCATGATACTTTTGCTCTACCGGATTTTCAAAAAAAAAGTTTATTTTACTTAGTCATATCTTTAGTGCATTCTTTATTGCTTCTTGGTTTTCTTTTTTTTTTGAAATCTCTTTTTAACCTGATGATTAAAAACCCAAATAGTTTTCTTAGTACTTATGTAAAAACATTAGCTAATCCATATAGAAATCATTTTGGTGTAAAGATTAAATTAGTGATCCAACACTTTCTGAAAAGAGCATGCAAGCTACATGCCCCATTACCATTTATTGTATAACTCATCTCTTTTATCACTAATTTAAAGTAGGTCTTTATCATTTACTAAATAAAAATAGCTCTCAGTGTGGACTCATACTTTATTTCTACTCTAACAAATCCCTACGGTCGTAATCATGATTCCGAACAATGTCAATGCATTCACTCATTTGATCTATACTACAGAAATGAAAGTGGTTTAATTTCTATACCAATACAACTACTCACAACAAATATACTAAGTAAACTTCAAGATTCCTTTGTAGTTATTTTGTCCTAATAATAAATATCCCATTGAGAGTGAACATAGTGTTGTGTTTTAAAGTTAACTAAAGTAGTTCTTCATATGTGTGGTTATGTTTTGAATTTGATACAGGTTTTCTTTTTTTGCTGTTTTAAAGGTTCATTATAAAGTTTTTACCCTGATTTTAAATTTATTTTACATTTCAGAAAATGTATCTTTTGAACATGGACATCATTAACATGTTAGGTCAAAATTATCTTCTATCCAATTTTACCCACCTTCTTAATAAGCATTTATACTGATTTCTGATTTGTAAATGCTTTCTGTCTCTTGTATTTTTTTGCAAAAGTAAACGGATACATTTCAATATGTTTAATTGCTTTTAGTATTCTGCACATTGCTGTTTTTCACTCTCCCTTAGCCGATTCTGCTGATGTAGATCCTTCTTATTATTTCTACTGCTGCACAGAACCTCATTGTGTGGATGTGAACCAAGTCTTCTATACATGGGTGTCTGGGTGTTTTCCAGTATATTGCTATTACAGATTCTGCTACAATATTTTTTTTCAAAAATTTCAAGGTATATCCTTAGATTTACGCCTAGAAGTGGGATATCTGGGTCCAAGGGGGTGTGTGTGTGTAGCTTCATTGGATGCGCTAAATTTCCCTCTCTAGGCGGTCCATGTTGCATTCCTGCAAGCAGTGCGTGGGCAAACCACATTCCCCACAGCTGTGCCTCCTTAGTTTGCTCTGAAGCCTTAAGCATTTCTATAATCTACTAGGAGAACAATTTTTATCCTTGGGTACTAGTTTTACTTTGCATTTTTTTTATGTGTGAAAGACCATTTGAGTGAAGCGACTGTTCATGTTCTTTACCAATTTTCTGCGTTTTTCTCCTTGACTCTGAAAACATATTCTATACGTTAGGATGTTTGGTTTGGTTTTTGATTTCTCATATCTGGTGCTGCTATTGACCAGTCTGATGATGTTGGAATCAAGTAGCTTTTTGGATGGCTGTTCTTTTCTCTGGAAGCTTTACAAATGTGTTAATTTTCTTAAATTTAACTAAAAGTTGTCTGCTTCTGTAATTGTCCTTATCTCTTCTTTGGCATTTTTTGAGCCTTTTAAATGGAAATTTAGTCTTTATTTAATTCTGGAAAATTTATCACCATGTTTCTTCGAGTACCTTTCCATCTACATTTGTGATATTTTTCCTTCAAAACTCCTACCCTCTGGTTGCATTTATTTTATATTATGTTTTTCTTTATCTTCTCGAACTGCCTTCCAAAGTATTCCTCTCTCTCATCCTTCTGTTTATTAATTTCTTTGCTGCAAAATTCATTCCAATGTTTTTCTCAACGATTTTGTCCTTTACTTCAACAAATAAATTTTCTTGTTAATATTTCCATAAGTCTTTTTTATTTTCTTGTTTTTTAGTCATATTGCTAATAAATCTCCTTATTTTCTAGGTATTTTTTTTTCTGCCTATTTAAAATTCTTGGTGTACATGTTTCACTAATTCTGCTTTCAGTGGTGTACCTGGTTCCAATCTGCTTTCTATCTTTTGAGGGGCTGTACTTTTCAGCCAGTGGTCTGCTTATAGCCCGTAAGCTCTTGCTCTGCTAGACACGGCAGCTCTCTTTTGTGAGAAAGTACCCGGGAAGATTTGAAGCCAGGGTTACCATTTATATTCAGTTTAAAGATAAGGGTGTGTTGAAGAAGAAAGATGAGAAGAAGCCCCACAGAACAATTTCCCAGGCCCCGGAGACGATTGCTAATCTCTCCCTTTTACAGCCATCCCGTTTGCTTCCTCTGGTCCCAAAGGTTTACCTCAGGGAGAGCAGCTGCCTCAGAAAGGGTAGGGGGATGCCTGTCCCAGTGCCTCTCTTCAGCCCCTCCCTGTTTTCCTCAACTCCTGGCCCTGACGTGGGTTGTATTACACCCCTGTCTGTGGAACATTAGCCCCATTACCTGACCTGAACTGGCCACATATTTCTGCCACAGTGGAAAAACCAAGAGCGGAACTTAGACAAATTTCTCTTGTGTGTCTTTCCACCACTTCCTCAAGCACGTGCTGCCCACTCCACACACTGCCCCCAAGGCGATACCACTTCCAGTGTCACTGGGTGTTTCTCATTTCTTGGTTTGCTTTCGGAATTCTAGTCTCCCTTGTGTTTTGTCACTTCTTTAGACTGACTTTGGAGTAAAAGGACAGTAGCTCGTACTGGTTTATCTTCTTAAAGAAATAGAAGCCACTTCTTATATTTTTGTTTGCTGACTAGTTCGCCCGACTTCTGCTAGCCACCTAAACCCTATCTGGTTACTGATACACTTAGGGACGCAGACCCTCGGATACTAACCCCAGAAGCGTCCAGTCAGCATCTCTGGGGCTGTGGTTCAGAGCCTGTGCATTTAAAACTCCCCAGGTCCTCCTGATGACCAGCTCCACTTGGCAACCAGTTGTCTAGACTGTAGGATCGAGCAGTTAATTTATTACTCTTCATAAATACATATCTTTTCTTCTTATTGTAAACTAAGTTATCAATTTGATAGACAAGACTGTGAGACACACAGACACATACAACACACACACAACATGGATAATTTAATGTGTGCTGAAAATTATTAATGCCATAGGTCAAGTCTAATACAGAATTCTCTGCTTTGTTCCCCTTTTTTTCAACCCTAAACATTCAGTTGTGGGTTTTGTTGATACATGACTATAGTCCGAATTCCACACTCTTTATTTCTTTCATTTAGTCTACAAATATTTACCACTTACTATATGCCAAACATTGTTTTAGGTGCTAGGATACAGTAGTGAACAAGATAAAGGCATTACTGTCGTGGCACATTCTGCAAGGAAAGGGAGATATGCAATAAACAAACAAACAGACTTAGACTACATCAGGTAGTGGTAAGAGCTATGAAGAAACAAAATAGCTAGAGAGTATGAGGTGTGCTATTTTAGACAGGAATGTTAAGGGCGGCCATCATAAGGAAGTGATGTTTTGTATAGAACCTAGAAGTGAGGGCTCCACTCACGCATGCAGGTGGGGAGAGCAGCAAGAGTGAACACTCGCACAGCTTCTCTTCTCTGCCCCCGACTTCTTTCACACAAGGACCCCTGTGGAGAAGGTGGTACACTAGGATAACAGCTCGTGGCCCAACTGTCCCGGGGTCCATCCTGACCTTTGAGAACCGTGCGGGGAGGGTCAATATCTGAGTATTTGTTAGAGCAGTTCCTGACACCAGGCTGGGAAGCTCTGTTCTGGGTCCTTGTAAAGGTACATGTAAAGGTATAGGAGTTTGTTCTGAACAGGGGGAAAATACTGGATGCCTTTGTGTTTAGGACTTTAGCTGACAATTTCTCACCAAGATTACCAAGAATCTCATGGAGCCAGAGTGTTTTTTCAGATCCTATCTTTTTTCACTTCTCCACATTTCATACTCCTCCTGTCCAACTTTTTTTTTTTGAAAGCTTTGTTCTCCTGTGGAACCACCCTCTCTTATTCCTCCTCTCTATGCCCATGACTTTTGACCACTATTTGTTACTAACTTTTTTTGCTACCCCTTCATTTTGATGCTCCCCCGGGCTCTGTCTTTAGAGTTCGCTTCTCTTAATACATCATATCCAAATATATGAGTTTGAATACGTGGATACGCTAAGGACTTTTCTGATTTTTGTCTCTAATTCAGATCTCTCTCCCGAGTTAAAAAAATTCTGCATCGACACTTAAAAATAACATATTCACCTTAAGATCATTAGGTTCAGGCTAAAACTAACAATTCCTTGAAGCAAGGAAAGTACTCCTCTCTGTGTGTTTCTATCTTTTGGAATAGGACCTTTGACTCAGAACTGTCCCAGGTCACAAACATGTACGACTATCACCTCTCGTATGCTTCGTACAAATCAGTGACTGTGCTTTCTTGTCTATTCGTTCTCTAAAATATTGCTTGTGAACCCCCAACATTTTCTCCATTGTTACATCCATATTGGAGTCATGATCCTTTCCATAAAACTCTTTAAAAACAATGGATTCATATACGATGAACATTAAGCGTATTAAACTTCATATGTGACAAGAGAAGGAGGGATTGTTGGGGAGGGCGGCAAAGAGAAGGAGTGAAGCCCATGGCAGTCATGCCTCCATTTCAGTGGTGAGCATGAAACAGGATTTGGAGTCTGTTTTTTTCATTCTTAGGTCCCAAATGCCTCCCCTTATGTATGTAGTTTTCATACGGTAGGGACCCGAACCGTAAGCTAGCGACTTACATCTGGCACTAAGCAAAACAACAACAGCAAAATAAAACGAATAAAGCCCCTCTCTCTACTAGCACAGGAAGACAACTTAGCTATTGTTAACTAATTCAACTATTCAACCGATATTTACTAAGTATGCGATAGTGCCAGCCATCATTACAGGCTCTAGAAATGTGGTAGTGAACAACATAGGTAAAATCCCAGCTAGCAAAAGCTTTATTTTGCATTTACAGAGAGATGATACTTTGGTTTTGAGTATGTCATATGTCTAAATTTTCTGGGATGTATTGACTGGGTGTTATTCCTACCTTAGGTTGTAAATTTAGAATCAAACCCTTTTGTGTAAATGACTCCATTGTAACCTACTTATGATTCTCCCTGCCTCAGCTTCTAACTGGCTTCACTCTTTCAATCTATTAATGTCTCAAATAAATGTCAGTGAGCTATCTTTAACAAATCAAATATTGCGTTCCTCATTTTCCCGGGACTCCTCATTTATTCTAAAAACAAAATCCATACTCCTTATTGCTTTCAGCCTTGCTTATGTTCCCAACCTTATTTCTCAATGATCTCCCTTTTGAAGTTCAAGCTCTAGAGTCTCTGATGTGCCCTTAACCCCTGACCTCAGGCGATCTTTCAGGATCTGGTATTTTCACGTCCTTGCCTGTGATACTCTACACTGAGAGTCTTCCTGACAAAATACTACTCAGATTTTCACTCAAATATCTTCTTCTTTTCTCTGCTGCCTACTTGTACCCTCCTCCTCTAGGAAGATGGAGGGGCTCCTCCTCTTGTATTCCCAAACTGTTAGCACACCCCTCTACTATAATATATACTTTATACTGTAATTCTTAGAATGTTTTTCTCCTCTATAGTCTATTACTTTTCCTTTAAAAAAAGACTTTATTTTTTTCTAGCAATTTTAAGTTCTCAGGAAAATGGAAGGGCAGGTACAGAGGTTTCCCCTGCCTCCACACATGGGTAGCCTCCTGCCGTATCAACATCCTCTACCAGAGTGGTGCATTTGTTACAAACTAATGGAACTACATTGACACATTATTACCACCCAGAGTCCATAGGTTCCCTAGGGTTCACTCTTGGTGGTGTGCATTCTGTAAATTGGGACGAATGTGTAATGACATGAACCCACCATTGTTCACTGCTCTAAAAATCCTCTGTGCTCTACTATTCAGCCTTCCTCCCTCAACCCCTGGCAGCCACGGGTCTTTCCAGTCTATATAGTTTTGTGTTGGTTTTATTTTGATGACAAATACTTATCTTTTCATATCCTTGTATTTCTGTCATCAAGCTCAGTGCCTGGTGTGTGTGTGTATATATATATATATATCCACAGATACTGATATTTGGGAAAGAACACAGTTTCTCCTGTGATAAGTTGAGTACAAAATTTGCACCTAACCTATGCTTGAATGTATGATTAGTCAAACAGCTCATAAGAAAGCAGGTACAAGAAAAGAATATGTTTTTAAAGAAACTGTGAAGGGAGTAGAAACAGGATACAGAGAGAAAAAAAGATAGTAGAGTTAGAAGGAAAGAGAAAGAGAGAATACAGACAGAGAAAATAGCTTGCGTCGGTCAAGGATAAAGCTGGATAATTTTACGTCAACAACCACCATACCACCACCACTTCCCCAAAAGAGGACGCCTCTGCCTTCTGAAAGCTTTATAGACTGATAGGTTCCCATTGTAATAGATTTATTTTACAGGCATGGTGAATAACAAAAATATAGAATGCATTTATTTCTTCATGAGGACATTAAATATTTTAATACTCTGTAAGCAAATAGTCTTTTGATTTGTGATATTATTTAGGGGAATTATGCATAATTCAGCTCATGTTGATATAAACAATAATAATTGATGCTTTATAACGTATTATATAGTCTAAAAAACACTTCAGTATATACTCTGTACATTAGTCCTAGTAAAATCGTTAAGAGTCTGTCTTTTCCAGACAAAGAAATGGGCACAGGAGAAGCTGACTGACTGATCAGCAGAAACGCCACACCTAGATCAGGTCAACACTTCCCAGGTCAATTCCATGGCATCGCCTCTTGCCATAAAATCATCTCATTCAAACATCTTCACCAGCTGCTTCAAATAAAGTTGGCATATATGTAACTCATTTATTATTCAGAATTCCCCAACACCTGTAACCTGAGAGTGGGTTCTCAGAAGAAGTCATTGCATGAATTTGTTGTGTAAAAGCTAATACTTTAAATTGAGAGTATATGTGTTGCCACTTTTAATTGGCAAATTGACCACCTCCAAGAAGATTGCATTCAAGTTCATAGTGTCAGTTATTATCTCTGTGAGAACAAACACTTAAAGCCAGTGAAAATTTTCAATTTTTGATATTTATAATTTATTTTCATGTGATTCAGTGTTATTTTGAAATACCAGTTTGCCTGAAACAATTTTATGAAAGATAGGAATGCTTTTCTGAAATAATACTTTGATAAACTTTTGCTACAGAAAGTTAATTTTTCTAAAGTTCTAAATTTTAATACATATATGTTAGTTTAAATTAAATATGAAAGTAAACACTTATAATTGGCTAACTTCGCTGACTTTGTAAGGAACATTTAGGGAAATATATTTTGTATTACTTTCAATTGTTTAGTAGCAGCATGAGGTCACTGCACTTATAGTAGGTAATTAGATAGAAGGTTCAAAAACATATTATCCAAATATCACATTTTCCATTTTAATTAAATTATACTTGCAGACATGGCAGGTATAGGTACCCAAATTAAGTTAAATTGTCCTATAATTTTGTAATCATCTTGGCTCTAATCCTTCATGGCAGAAAAAAACAAAAACAAAAGCTTTGTCTACAATAGTATATTTGTATGTATATAAATATATTTTCTTTCTCTTTTGCTCCCTCTCTACTGCAAAGAAAATATTCCAAACGAGGGAAGTAGAAGGTGCTAAAATGTATGGCATTATTTAAACTCAAAATCTCTCCTTAGTGTGTCCCAGAGTACAGCACTGGGGTCATTTGCATCAAAATCATGTGGAAGGGCTTCCCTGGTGGCGCAGTGGTTGAGAGTCCGCCTGCCAATGCAGGGGACACGGGTTCGTGCCCCGGTCTGGGAAGATCCCACATGCCGTGGAGCGGCTGGGCCCGTGAACCATGGCCGCTGAGCCTGCGTGTCCGGAGCCTGTGCTCCACAATGGGAGAGGCCACAACAGTGAGAGGCCCGTGTACCGCAAACAAACAAAAAAAATCATGTGTGGAATTTGTTATAATTTCAGACTTCTTGACCCTACCACAAATTTGAATCATAATCTCTAGGTATGGAATCCAAGTATTTATATTTTTAGCAAAATGTTATGTAAAACTTGACAACCAGTGCTATAGCATATTAATTTAATATCAAGCAATTTATCTCCAATACTTTCTATCTCACCTAGAGAAGGTACAGTAGCTATAAACGTAGCTGGACAGCTGGAGAGGTAAATAGGGATAAATCGATACTCTTTTACTTAGCAGAGCAAGACGTGGAAGACTGGGAATTTCTGGTTTCTCTTTATACAAAGCTCATGTTGAAATTGCATAAGTAAGTAATGCTTATATGAGAAGGACACTGCTAGGAGAACTCAGGCCACTAGAAAAGGGTGGGTTTTGTGAAACCAAAATAGAACATGAGTGAAGCAAGTGGCTTCTTCACCACTCTGAGCTTGTTCTGTCATCTTTAGAAGAGCCGTGGGGGTGGTGTCTCAGGGCTCCACAGACTTGAGAAGTGAGACGACGTGACTGGGAGTGCCCAATCCAGAGTATATAATCCCTCTTTCGCTCGCTGTCTCTCACTCCCTCGCTGTCTCTGTCACTCCTCTCCCACCCCCCATATGAGTGTATGTGCTCTATAATATGGTGCATGTACATTAACATTTGTAACATTAATTTCAGTAGGTGTCAGACAATAGTGCCCATACTTTTGGGGGGTGTAAAAGATAAGCATTTGTACGTCAGTTTATTAAAGAAAGAAATCTATTTTTTCTTTAACACAATGTAATATTTAACACTAAGCATTATTCTATCATTTCCTTATTTATTTGTAGTCATTTGTCCTAACTTTAAGAAAATTAGCTCACTAGCATGCACAACAGTATCTGATTTTGCTGTTAAACGTTTGAATATTAAAACTTTCGATGAAAGTTTCTTTTGGCTTCTTATCTCACTGACATTTTAAGCTTATTCATTGTTAAATGTGTTTTGTCACATTACATCTCTTGACATGGTTTTTCTTCAAACAAGATGTTTCAAAATTAAACTGAGTCAGAGAACATCATTGTGACACAAGAAATATTTCTCAGCCAACTTAAACTGGAAACCATGTTTTGCGCCATGGCGTTGTCCTCTCTTGGTTTCAGATATATGAGGAATTATGTGTGAGGAAGGACCTGCTGTTCTCCCCTCCTCACTGATATTTTCTTTCTCAGATGAGACAAGTGACATGGGCAAATACCTGCCAGAACAGTCATGTACTGCTTTTCCCCCATCTGTCTGATACGGCTATTAGGACGCCAGATCGCACAGTTAATATCAGATGGTGCGAAGAACAGAGCACCTTCATTGAATCTGGCATCTAAAATGAGAAGTGAAGTCTTGGGTTACCCAAGGAAACTGAACGTTGCCATTAAATGCTGGAAGTATTCAATTCTCCGTCTTACAGACTCTTTACTTTTCTAGTCTCTGTTCTCTTCAGTTAGACCTGATGAAAGCCCGACCTTTATGGTCCATTACCTGTATGTAGTAGAAATCAAAGAAGTTGAATATAGGCACCCTAATTTGCTTTTTATTGAAAGTTTAATTAAACAGGATTGCTTGGTTGGAGAGAGAGGGGAGCATTGTTTGACCTCATTAAATGAAAACTTCAGAAATCTTTATGTGTTGTTAGCTTTCCCCAAAGTCCCACCTCATCTTCATGATTTCATAACTAGTGACTGCTTCTCTTCCATCATTGTTGTTTCTTTCTCATCCTGCATCAAAAAAGACTGCTAAGAAAGAAAGGCCACTTCAGATTCAGAACCTTCCTCCTAGTAAAAGATCACCATAAAACTGAAATGTGGGGAAAAAAGACTACTCATTAGCCTCAAAAAAAGGACAGGGAAAGACGATAAACTCATCTGCTATATCTTTCATTCTCTTAACATCACCCTTAGAGAATAATATCTTGCTTTTTGCATCTCAGTGTTTTTTTTTTTCATTTTCATCTATTCCTATGTCTGTGTCTTTGTCTGTGTCTATGCCTCTGTCTGTCTATCTATCTATCTGTCCATCCATCCATCTTGGAGAGAGTTCTTCAGGAACCTCTGGGCTAAATTGTTTTCATCCACAGACTCCAAAGAATATCTGAATTTATTTTATTTTACTTTTATTTAGTCCTATTTTATTGTTTTTTTTTACATCTTTATTGGAGTATAATTGCTTTACAATGGTTGTGTTAATTTCTGCTTTATAACAAAGTGAATCAGTTATACTGATTAATCAGTTATACATATACATGTGTTCCCATATCTCTTCCCTCTTGCGTTTCCCTCCCTCCCACCCTCCCTATCCCACCCCTCTAGGTGGTCACAAATCACTGAGCTATTTTATTGGTTTTGATGCTACTGTAAATTGGTTTTTTTTTTTTCAGATAGACTAGATTTTATTTTTTAAATTAAAAAAATGTATACAATTTTTAAAGGTTACTTTCCATTTACAGTTATTACAAAGTATTGGCTATATTCCCCGTGTGGTACAATACATCCTTGAGCTGATCTTACACCCAGTAGTTTGTGCCTCCCTCCCCTGCCCCTTGTTCCAGGTGCCCCACTTTTAAGATCTGTGAACTCTGTTTGGCCCTTCAGCCATCTCCTCCAGAACCAGCGAACCACCCTAAGTAAAAGTCTGTTCCTAAATTAAGCTTGTATCCCAGCTCATCACTCTATTTTAACTTAGTAATTTCTAACTATTTTCTAGGTCTTTCATGCAGATGGATTTTATACTTGTCCAGATTTTTTGCTTTCTATCAGCTGGAGGGTAGGTCTGGATAATTTAGTTAACAATAAGCAGAGGTTTCAAAATGGTCTTTTTTCTCTCAACTTCTTTGCAGAAGTAATTTTTTTTATTGGATTCATGATGCTTCCTTCTTACTCATGCTAATTATGGGTGGTACTACTAAATGCATCTAAATTTTCAAACCTGATAGAGTGAATTATCTATCCTGACTCCTTCTGTAGGTAAAGTTCACATTTTAGTCCAATAAAAGTATAAAGATTCTGTCTCCTCCCTGGCACTATCAATGGTTAGGAAAATTCTCCCTAAAATGGAAGGGAATGTGTCTGTCTCCAAATTTATATGCTTTTAACCTTTGCGTTTTTACCGAAACACAAGGGCTAATGACTGATTAACAGCTTGTAGTAAATTGGAATCTTTAGCAGAAAGAAGCGCACAAAATTATTTTACAGGGTAGGATACATTTTCCTAGTTAGAAGTGTCCTAGTTTTATTCGAAGGGAAACAAATTTTTTTTTTTTAATATCAGGTACATTTATAATGTTGGACTAACCACTGAACACAATTAAAATGCCACCATTTCTTGTGATGAGATGAGAGCTTGTTAAATTATGGAGCCCTGTTGATGTATTGTCATCAGCAGTGTACAGGTAAATGTATCATTTCAAACAGAGAATTTTGGACCAGAATTTTCTTTTAGAAACAAGTGTTATTTTGTAGATATGTTGTGTGCATGTAAAAATAGATGTACATGATTATTTTATACTTTTTTTTTATAATGTTAGATTAAAATTGGCATTTATGTTTAAAGGTAGTTAAAGCATAAACATTGAAAGATGGCACCAATGAAAGAGGGAACCAATGAATAATTATGCTCTGTTCTGTGCTCAGAAATAGGCAGGATTGAGAGATGACACAGGAATCAGGCAGGTATAAACTCATACTTGTTTTATGGCTGGCTACAGTCTAGACTTGTCCACTTACTTTATCATGGTATACCTTGAATTTAACTTATGCACCCCTCATGGTCACAGACAGTATGAAGATAGTGAATAACTACAGCCCTCCACTGTAGAGCCTGCCCACGTATACGTACTGCAGGGAGCAGCGTGCTGTTTCAGGTAGAAGATCCTCCTAAAGGGAGAGAGTGGGACCTAATCAACCATGCTCGGTGCTTCTGCCAGACTCACCAGCCGTATATGTCACTGCCTGCACCAGGGGGAGAGTTAGGAGGCTGAGGCAACAGGGAAGATTATTGTACTAGGGGACCTCCCTGTAATTTTTATTATATTTTATCATAGTTATTATGCACAATTAATTGTTATAATTACCTTATATTATCATTGTACATAAGGCAACATGTAACTAGTGAAAAGATGCTCCCAACCAGGAACATTCTTCCCTTTCCACTAATCCTACTGCACTTAATCCCATGTCCAACAGCTTTTGCCTAAAAAGTTCCACTGAACTTTCTCTTCCAAACCATACCAGTTCCTTCTTCAAAAGCTTTTAAGACAAAATACCCTTGTGATTACTTCATAGCCACCAGTATCCGTTCCCTCTCAAACTCTACTTTATTCTCTTTCCTTGTTTGCATGCTGTTTTCTTTGGCTACATTTCATTATCCTGCACTCCCTAAGGATATAGACTGAATCTTCTGTGTCTTCTGTTCTTCCTAATTGTGCTGAGTACAAGAGTGGATATTCAATATTTTTTAAGTTAAGGTGAAATATAAGGAATGTCTCCTAGTAAATATTCTGGAGCATATAACTAACTTTAAGAAAGTAAGAGCCTATCTCTCCACTGTTGCTTCTCAGAAATTATGTAATTGTTGTCCGGTAAGAGTAACCATGTAATACTTTTTTATTATTAGTGGTGAGTCGCCTGGCCTCTGCGAAGAGGTGCGGATCGATTTTCAGCTTATTTTAATCGACACCATGAACCTTATAAAGAAAGCTACTCATTGTTACCAAGAGCAGACAGAACCCAGAGGGTGTTCAACAGTCTGTCAGCGACAAATGAAACTAAGCCAAAGTCACAAATTACACAGAAACGTGCTCTTTGTAAAGGAGTGTGACTGTACATGTAGGTGTGGCTGTCTGCATGTATATATTCAAACAAATTTTGGTAAGCTTTGGACTGTGTACTGAATTTTTATTTGACTGTAACATGGCTCAGCAAAAATATTTATTGATACTTCAGAAAAATACATTTAAAACACCTTGTAAAGAAGTTATCCTGGGAGAAAATTATACTCAAATCAAACCATAATAATTTAGTGTTTTGGGCTTGGAAGGATAATATTTGTGATAGGTGAATAGGGCATTTATTATTTTTCCAAAGTTGAACTATATTTTAAGAAATGTAATTACTCCATACATAAGAATTCAGAATACAACATCAAGAGAGGGAAAAAAAGAAGTAGAAAAATGTACTTATTCTACACTGTAGCAAACTTACCGAGGCTTTAAACGAATATATATTTATAAAATTGCTTCTGACAACTCACATGATCTGATTATGTGGCAGGATACTCTGACGAAGGATTTGATTACATGGTGCATTGAGCTGTGGCTGGTAAATAATAGCCTTCCCTGTTCATGCTTCTACTTATTGTTGGGAAAGAGACAGAATCTTGAGAATTAGTTTAGATCATAAACAAATCAATTACTGATTCAAGACCTAGGATGGCATGACATTTATGTTATGCCACTGAATTTTGTGAATGGATAATAAATTTTTCTAAAGAGGATGTTAATTTTGATTAGGTCAACTGTGCTTATAGTAAGCGGTCCACGTCAAAGATTTCTTCCATCTGTGCTGAACGATTGCATAGGCCTGTGAAGACGTTTCTTAGGTAGAGGTGAAAAAGTCATTAATCACGCTTTTCTGGGGCAAGAATTGCCTAAGACTCTGTATTCAAGTTCTGTGTAAGAGTTAAAATAAGTGATAATTTACATATTAGGGGATAATTTAAATATTAGGGGAAGAGTTTGAATTTGGGAGAGAAGAATTTCAGGAAAGCGTACGGTTTAAGCTATAAAAATCATAATTAATTTTAATATAATTATTAAAACACTAGTTGTCTTTATATTGCATTTCCTGTTAAGTAAATGTGCTTGGCACAAGAACAGATGCCATGGCAAACCCCACTGAGCTCAATTGTAGGGTTTGTATTATAAATAAGTGTATACCTGTATGTGTGCGTTTATGTATATTTACAGATGATATGAGGAAAAATTTTATATATATATATATATCCCAAAGAATCAAAAATATTGCTGTAGCAAGTAATTCATCTCAGAAATGCAAAGTACTCACAATGGGAATAGTGATGTTAGTGAATGTGAATTATGCTTGTAAGTTGTGAAGGTTGTATGCATTATAAAACAGATTGGGTAAAGTTTAAATTTACTTGGCTTTATTCAGTTTATTTTTTGACTCGAAGTTTGTGATGTGTAGATATTTTATTTACATATGGCATAGTGTCTTACACCAGTAAAGGTGTTCAATAAATATTATTTGATTTTAACTATGAAATTTATAAATAATTCCACATCTTCTGACACAGATAAAAACTAATGATTTATGTGACTTTTAATAACGAAGATTAATATGATTTCTAACAGTATCTTTATTGTATGATTTTTACTGTTCTTATTGCATAGACGGATCATGGTAGAAATGTTGGATCAGCCAGTTGATCCAGTCTCATTATCATCTGGAACTGCAGGGAAGATATAGACAGCATTTCCTAGACCATCTTTAAGCTAGGAGTCCTGATATAGTGGGTGAATCACTGTTCCCACGTGGCAGCTGCCGCGTGGCTCTGGAGACAAGTGGTCTGGAGCACACTTCCTGGTTCCCAAATTGAAGCCAAGTTATTGTGTTCCTGAAGCCAGAATTTTACGAAGTTATTTTTTATCCCGAGTGTGGATAAAAAGTAGTCTTGTGTCCAGCATTGACACAATGGCTTTCTGAACACAGTAGTTCCTTCTCATCTGAAGTTTCAGTTACCTGTGGTCAACTGCAGTCTGAAAATATTAAATGGAAAATTCCAAGAAGAAACCACTTGTACGTTTTAAACTGTGCACCATTCTGAGTAGCGTGATGAAATCTTGTGCCATCCTGCTTAGTCCTGCCTGGGAACTGTCATCCCTTTGCTCAGCATATCCCACTCATTAGTCACTTAATAGCCGTCTCAGTTGTAAGATGACTGTGGAAGTATAGCAGTGCTTGTGTTCCAGTGGCCCTTATTCTAATAATGTCCCCAAAGTGCAAGAGTAGTGATGCTGGCAATTCGGATATGCCACAGAGGAGCCATAAAATGCTTCTTTTAAGTGAAAAGTTAAAAGTTCTCCACTTAATAAGGAAAGAAAAAAGTTGTGTGCTGAGGTTGCTAAGATCTACAGTAAGAGCAAATCTTCTCTTTGTGAAATTGTGAAGGAGAAAGGAAATTCGTGTTATTTTTGGTGTCACTCTTCAAAATACAAAAGTTATGGCCAGTGTGTGGGAAGTGCTGGGTGAAGATGGAAAAGGCATGGTTTGTACAATAAGATATTTTGAGAGAGAGAGAGAGAGAGACCACACTCACATAACTTTTACTATAATATATTGTAATTGTTCTATTTTATTAGTAGTAGTTGTTGTTAATCTCTTCCTGTGCCTGATTTATAAATGAAGCTTCATCATAGGTATTTATGTATAGGAAAAACAGTGTACATAGGGTTTGGTACTGTCGATGGTTTCGGGCATCCACTAGGGGTCTTGGAACGTGTCCACGGCAGCTAAGTGGGGACCACACTGCAGCAGAGGCAGCAGCTCTCCTGATGGGCAGGCTGTATGGTGATGCATGGGAAGGCGTTTACCAAGCCAAAACTAGCCCCTACATCTACAGCCTTCTCAACAATCTTGTAAGCACCTAAATTCCTAAATTTAATCGGTTAATGCTTGTAATACCTAAAGTTATTTCTATCAATATTACCTACATACAAATCTTAATTGTTACACAGATTAAGTTACTGATAAAACCTCGTGTCATTTCCTTAATTTTATTATATATTATGTTGCTTAAGTTGAGCAGACTGGGATTTTGGAATAGTTTCTAAAAATTTAAATGCTAGGATACCTATTTTGGAGGTTTTGATGAAATAACAAGAAGAATATATTTTATCTTTCAACCAATATATATTTATTCAGTGTGGGTCCCATGACACCCACGGGGATAGATGCTGGGGATTTAACTGTAAACTATACAGAGTTCCTACTCTCTAAAATAGCAGTGTATATTACGGGGAAAAGATAGGTAAATACAGAAATTAATATGCAGTTTAGTAATACAACAGCGAAAATCATGCGTGAAATTTTTTTTAAAAAATGTGTTTTTTCTGACATATCAGGCAAACTTCTATAAAATAGACACTTGGCAAGAGTTAACCGGTCAAGTCCTGTGGGGAGTGGAAGAAGGGCTCCCGCAGCACTCCTGGCTCTAAGAATCATTAAGCTGTTTTCCTGCAACAATAAACCATTTCGTGTTGCTCGACCGTAAAATACAAAGGGATGAGAGGTTAAGTAGAGACTTAGTAGTCCAGCAGACCCCATCATGAATGACATTTTGTGGCTTTATAGCAATTTTCAACAAGACCCAGGAGAAAGGGTCAACACTGGCATGATTCAGACCAGGAAAAGATGACCTTATGTTAATGTGGATAATATTTTTTCAGCGTTTGTGAGGAGGCTATGTCAAGGATATGAGATAACAACTAAACAGGTGTCGAAATAGAGTAGGCCAAGAAAGTGAGAGGCGTTTGAAGGTAATTTCCAACTCCATGCCGACTGGAGCAGGAGCTAAAAGGAAAGAAGGTGTCTAAGTGGGTTATCAAGTTCTGGCCCGAGTGGATAGATGTATGTTGACAATACTAAGATTAAAAACAAAGTAAAGAAAATATAGATAAAAAGTAGATTGGGACTGCATATGATTGATGTTTCATATTTTACATATTTGTATATTAACTTGGGTTGTAGCCCAGTTTTACCTGACAATCATCTTTTCTCTTCATTATGTTATTTTACGTATCTTTCAACGGGTATTTTGTTGTTGTTGATCTTATACGTCTGAGGAGGAAGCCGTTAATTCCCATGTAGATCACTAGAATGTGGCTATGTAGGCATATTGATTCTTTCCTTTTTTGTAAACCTAATATTATATTCTGTAAAGGCATAGTATATTATACATGTCCATTCTTTTTGCTGACCTGTATGTTGCTGGAATGATTGTTTAAAAAAAGACAATGTAAAGTTGCTGGCATATCAATACTCTTTCTCATTAAATATGTTTATATTTATTTTCCAAAAACGATCCCATTTTGGAGATATTTGAGATTAAAAATGTTATAATCACACAGTGTGTGTGTGTGTGTGTGTGTGTGTGTGTGTGTGTCTGTGTCTGTGTCTCGCAGGTATCTCAAACTTTTCAAAGAGTTCCATATTCTAGCACATACGCAAGCCAGTCCATGTCCACACATGTCCACACACACACACACATTTGTAGGCTCTGTATACTTTCAACCTCAATGCAGACTTGACTAGATTGCTAAGTGGAACTTTTAGAGAAGGCTAAGGAATGAGAACTGTGAAATTTTCTTTGTAGTAGCCTTTTATACTTTAAAATATTCATAACTATTGAGACAGTACCACTTCACAAGATTTATTATATGGAAACTATTATAAGTTGAAAAACATTTCTGTGTTATGTGGTTTCTGTATCACCATAATATGAAAAGTAGAAGCTACATTTAGGTTCATCAGAGGGAAATGGTTAAAAAAAAAAAAGTAAACTTTCATATAATAGAATATTACACAGTTCCTAAAACTAAGATCGTCGAGTAACTAATAATGTATTTATGATATGAATAATATGACATAGTAAAAATAAGTATTATAGAAAAATCACCTTTATAATACATTAACTTTTAAATTTCTTATTAATGAAGTTATAGGCAGTTTTACTTCTATATATTTTCAAAATAAAAATAAAATAATTGTATAAAAACAAAGTGGAATTCTAGAAATTGTTCTTGAATTCACTAACTTTTATATAAGTCTCATCTCTTTCATTGTATTTTATTATTATAATTAAACACAAACAAGCAAATAAATAATACTGGCAAAATTACCTTGCTCCACCTTTTACTTGATGTGTCAAATCAAAATACATACTGAAAAAGCCTTTTGAAATGTAGCACATTATTATTAGTTGGCAGAATTAGAAGCATCGGTGTCATTTATATATCACTGCAACGGTGAACCATATCATAGAAAGAACATATAAATTCTTCATATAAATTTTTCATGTAAAGAATCCTGAACTAGTGGTAGATAAACTTGGTTTCAACACAATATCACCTTGTTCATAAGAACTGTAGCCTTGAAACTTTAAAATATGACAGACTAATGTTTTCATGAGTAAATTTAATGTACTGAAAATAAAAATTAAGAAAAAAAAGAATTATAGCCTTGAGCCAAGAACTTCATGTTGGTGGGAAAACATCAGTTTCCATATGTATAAATTGAAGAAAAAAAGTTAGTGCTTATTAATAAAGAAATATAAGTGTTTCTTAGAGGGAATATAATATCTGATCCTATACATTTTGCCTTGGGAAATATTCTTCTCATTTGCAGTGAAAGATGAAAGAGTCCTATCAAACATTTAGTGTTAGCTGAAGAGACCAATCATTTTTTCTAAGTGATTTCTTCATCAAATTGGAAAATAAAGAACAAATAATAATTTTTGAGATAATAGAAGTATAGCTGTATTTAATAATATGTATTTTATCTCCTAGTATGTTTATGCATACCATGGTATAATGATATAAAATAAAATTAGAGTTATTCCAAATTGTTAATTAATTACAGAACAATACTTCTCTCTTTGGAATGGGTGACCAGGGCTGCCATTCATGGTGTTGCAGAATGGGCAGTGCATAGCCAGCCCTGCTCTATGCAGAGGAAATGGAGACATAGAATAACAAGGGCAAATTTAAAAATCACCAGGATAATTTTGGCAATAAAACAAAATATGTACTTTTTTTTTTTTTTTTTTTTTTGCTTAATCATCTAAGTATTTCACAGATAAAATCTGGGGCTATTCTACTTCTTGATTGTTTTAATAATCCATTTCACTTTTGACTGCTCTATGTAACTTGTAAATTTAATTCTTGAAAACAGGCTTGAAGTACAGAACAAAGATTATAATGGTTTGCTTTTGGAGATTATCAGTCTTGCTCCTGGATGCACATGTGAAATAATTCTCATGATCTACTGGCTAGTAGTTTTTGCTACACTAAACTTTCTCTCTCATTAAGTTTTTATATATACATATATGTACATTTTAATACTATATATTTTTATCTCATTAAGTTTTAACATAAACAGATAACAAGTCGTGTGTGTGTGTGTGTACCATCTAAAACCTTAACTGTTAAGACAAAAAATGGGTGTTTTGAAATAAGGTATATTGGTGTTATATAAAAAAAAATGTACGGAACACAAAAATAATGTAAGACCTAAGGCAGGTTAATGGGAAAAAGTTTAAGAATCAGCTAGAAGAGTGTCCTTTTCTCAGGAGGGCTCTGCTGGTGAGATTGCTCTAGTATGATCTTATGTTTCCCTGGTAGGATATGTTATCACTTAACAACCAGTTGAGAATCCTGGTACTAAGATATTGTAGATGAACTCAGATAAGGGAGTGCTTTTCCTCCTGCCATGTTACTGTATTAATTTCTTAAGCTCAGTTGTTCTTTCTGTAACTTATCTTAGGTCTCTTGTGTGCCACTGCTTCTTACTTTAAGTATATAACAGGTATCGTGTTGACACCTATAAACGAATGTCTTATATATTGTATAACTTAAAAACCAAAGGAAGTCACAGATATTACAATATACTTTAATATTTTATCAAGGAACCTTTGTGATTCCTTCTACTGGATACATATAAAATAAGTGCTTCTTCATCACATTCCTAAATAAAAAGAAAAAATTAAATAACTGTTCAGAAATATTACTTCTAGATATTATTAGTTATATGGAAGATATAGATTACTAGTCTCATTATCTTTTGGAATTTATTATTATAATCATTATTATTATTGAGAATGGAGAAATACTATATACTGATTACACAGCATGACAGATAAAAATGTATTTATATATTACATGACTACCATTCCTAACAAGAAGAATCTCCAACAGATGTATAAAATTTTCAGATTTGATCTCTATTTTATGAAAATTATTCAGTGGAAATTATATTAAGGAGGAAATAATAATTATTTTGAAGGAAATGTTTCATACAAATAATTATCTTAAAATTACAAATGTGCAAATATTTGCAGAAAAATTAATTTACATGTTTTCCAGCTAAAATTCACAGAACGGATTACTGTATTCTAGCACATTTATAAATAACAAAATCAAAAACTAAATAATATCCAAATGCTATAGGAATGAATTATTATTGAATGCAAAGAGTATTTTATATCTGTTTTCTTTTTTGGTAAATAAATTATGTAATATTCTTCATAAACAAAATTAGATTTATTTAGGATAAGAGTTCCATATGGGAGGAAAAAACACTATTTTCAAATTTGATTTTGGCTTTTATCCCAAAACAGGAATCAGGATTCATTCCATTGAAGGCTACAAAACAAAACCAAAAAATCACTGAATGATTGGTTTTCCTATATTCCAGGTTTTTGATGCATCTTCTGTGCAAAATGTGGTTCCTCTCAGCAGTATTGATCAAGTAGCAAGGAGCTAGCCATAAGCAGCTTAGAGGTAAGTGGAGGAAATGCAAATTTAAAGCAAACAAAAGAACATAATAAAATATCATAATGGTTGCAACAGAATAAATCCTGAGTGTTACTCTAAACAAGAGATCTGAGAAAATGAGCAGATAAATGCCAAAGGACAGAAACGCTGTTGGGGAATTTAAACAGGGTTATCTCAGAACGAACTTTGCAGGAAGAGACAAAGCACATGAACAAAGGCCTGGAAGAGTGTGAGAAGGTGACATCACAGGAACCTGCAAGTGTTTTAGTATGTTACCCTGGAACCGGGAGGAAGCAATAATGAGTGATAATGGAAAAGGAAACATAGGTCAGATCATGAAGATGTGCACCACACTGAAGCATTTTGTCTTTTGCTGAGAGAAATTGGGTTCCATTGAATAGTTTTAAGCAAGGGAATGTGTGTTTCAAGTTTAGAACAGAGGTTGGTCAATTTTTAAAAAAGGACCAGATGGTAAAAAAATTTGTCTTTGCTTTGCAATACTGTTGCTGTTAGAAACTACTCAATTCTAATACTGTAGCTCAAATGGAGCTGTGAACAAAATATGTGAGGGCATGTAATTTACAAAACAGCAGTGTTGGATTTGACTCATGGGCTGTGGTTTGCCAACCCCTGGGTTGGAAAGATCAATTTAGAAAGATCAATCTGGGCTCAGTGAGGATAATGGCTGCTCCTGGGGACACAAACCAAGTCACTGTAGGCCACAGAACGAAGCCTTTGGGAATGAAGAATTAGAAAGTTATTTAGGTTATAAAATACAAAGAACACAGCACCAAATTAGGTGTGAGGGTTATGGGAGAGACTAAATGGGGGACGGCTCCCAAATTGTTGGCACTGACGAGCAGCTGCATCGTGGCAATGCTGTTGGGTGTGAACAAGAGTAGATTCAGGAGTGTGAGGGTGGATAGAAGTTAAACTCGTGTGTGTTGGGTCTTGGATGCCACTAGATATCCAGGGAAAACTTTCAAGGAAGCAGTGAAATGTGCATCTATCTAGAGAGAAAGATCTAATCTGGGCTTTAGCATGTAGGGGCTACCTGATGACATAGAAGCAAATAAAGTTACTCAGTGATAACATGTAGTGTGGGATGAGCTTAGGGCTTAGGACAATATCTTAGAAATGCTCACATTAATGTTATTAGCCAAGAAGACTGGATATGCAAAGGAAATGTAGGAGAAATAGCCAGAGAAATAAGGCAGGTAAACAATTGTGTATTGAAAGTTAGAGATATTCCAGCTCCCAGGTTGGAGAGAGCTCAAAGAAGCATCAGTCCTACTCCAACAACAACAAAAAAGCTTACCAAACTTCTAGATCATGTATGTATTCAGATATAGAGAAACCCAAAAGTTTAAATTCTAAAGCAATACAGGGCACGTGGTGCCTTCAGGTAGAGAGGACAGGGGAGCAGACACTCATCTGAAGTCGATGCAACTGGATATGGATAAAAAGAGTTCTTCCTGAGAAATTGACAAGTGAGTACTGAGTGCTGAGTGGAAGGACAGTGTGAAAACCATGGGAACTGCAGGACTGGGGGAACCTTGCAGGTCTTTGTGAATCCCACTGGGCACTCCCAGAAAATAATGGAAAAAGTACTAAGAAGTGCCCGCTGGGGATGCTGCTGGAAAGGAGAGCAGCAGCTTGTGAGAAAAACATGAACCTCTACCTAGGTCCTTCCCTCCTTTTTCTACTGTGGGGGAAAAGCCTTGATCTGTGAAGGAGAGGGCAACAGACATTGTTGTTTTTATTACAGTGGTAAAAACATAAGGCAGCTGCAGGGAGAGCACAGGGAAGAAAAATATTTCTCTGAGCTCACAGCCACATGGAGAGGGGAGGGGTCAGGAAATCCCAGGAGGCCAGACCCCCACGACCTAGGAACATTATACCTGTCTGAGACTGAGGTGACTTTTCAAAACAAAGAGACATACCCCGCACAACCCCTCATCAACAAGCCAGTAAGATTGAATAATAAGACAGTGGACAATTCGTTGGGAAGGGACAGAGGAGGAGAAAGAGGACACAAAGATACCCTCTTTGATGCACAGCACAAAAATCTCAAAGTCAAAATTGAGCGGACAGGCTCTGGGAAATCAACTCTCATCTGAATTTCAAGGTGTCTCTATAAGAATTTAAGTCTGAAGGGCAAATATGTATAAAGACAGCAATCATATATCTCGGCCCCAGCCCAAATCTGTATAGATTAG